>NW_026590628.1:323204-354584 GCF_907164565.1 Psammomys obesus | reverse complement strand
ATAGCTCCAACACAGCAGACGAAACAGTGTTCTGTTAAATCTCTACCTTTAAATAGTTACAATTCCTGTCTTCCAGATGTCCCTGCGTTGAGGCCTATGTTAGATTTTTTCTTACAGTACAGTCAGTCGTTTGATCTGAATTGTTCGTTTTTTTAGGTGTATTGTAATGTTTCCATTAGTGTTACTTGACCTTTTGGAGATTTCTTTGTAAACAGAATTTTTGAATTCTAACAAGACATCAATCTAGGAAGAAGGAAAATGGGAAAAATATAATTTCCTGTTTTATACATTGTAAAGACCCTTCCCAAGATCCTCATGTTTGGATTACTCAAACCAGTGAGGAGTTGCCATGCATGGTTTTGTAGATATGTTAAAGTCAAAATCAGGAGGAGAGCTTAATTTAGCTTCAGGTTTCAGAGGGCTAAGAAGCCAAAATAGTGGAAGGCAGGCAGGCAAGCCTCTAGCATGGCTGCAAGAGCAGGAAGCTGAGCAATCACACCTCACCCACAAGAACTGGAGATAGGGTGATTCTGTCAAGTCTCAAAGCTGACCCTGTGACACTTCTTGCAAAGCAAACCGCATCTGCAAACAGCGCTGCCAACTGGGAACCAAGGCTTCAAAGTAGCTGAGCCTAAAGTGGGATATTTCTCACTCAAATCACCACAGAGAGATTTTCTGGATTTCCCCAGGTCAGCTCAGTATCATCACATTAGTCAGTAAGAATGGAGAACTTCTCTGTGATATTATCCATAGTAATTTGATGGCAGGGGATTTAAAGAGGTATGAGAAGTTACTGGCCCTACATTGCTGGCTTTGAAAATGTGGAAGATGGTTACATTGAAGGAAGAGATGAAATCTAGAAGCTGGAAAGAGAATAAGGATTCTCCTGATGGAATAGGTACAGCCAACACTCCAGCTACTGCTGAGAGAAATTTGGACTCACATCTTGTTCTATGTAACTGTGGGATGCAAAAAAAAAAAAAAAAAAAAAAAAAATCATCACTATCATCACATTGTTTGACCCACTAAGTTTGAAGATATGTGTTCTAGCAACAACAACAACTAAACCATTGCCTTGGAGAACCCAGAGGGTAGATCAGTCACATCTGTCTTGAGAACTGCTACTCCTCTCTTGTAAGGAATGTGAGGATAGAATTTCCCTCACAGGCATGGCTTCAGAGCAAGTGTCTGCTACATATTTACTAAATGACAAATTAAAACAGTGTGCCCCCAGAGTCCTAGACTTTTGGCGATGTTGAATTTCTATTCAGTTTTCCTCTGGAAAAAAAAAAAAAAAAGAAACCCCAAATGTCTTATCCAATGTGTTTTCTTGCTTTTTAGAAGCTTTCTTTTTCCATCTGCTTCTCAAAGTTTCTACATTTTTTTTTTAGAGGTTCTTTTTGTCTTGGGCGAACAAAGCACTGTCGACTGATTACCTGACAATTTAAAATGTTTTTCTTATTAAACATCTCTTTTATTGTTGCTTTTTCGTTTTTTTGTCCATTATGGACAACAGAGGGATGTGGGGAGGAAGGGAGAGAGAGAGACAGAGACACATAGATACACAGAGAGACAGACAACACACGAACGTGCACGCGCACACACACACACAGAAACAGAGAGAGAGAGAGAGAGAAAGTGCATGACATCAGGGCAGCACTGTAGGCATTTCAGACTGTGTTGTCAAGCATAGGGGGACTGCAGGTCTGTGCATTTTGGCTTGTTTCATTTACTTTTATATTACCTGCATTTTTACATTTCTGTGATACTCTTGAGTAACATTTGCAGTAGAATTTAATTTAAAAGCATAATAAAGAAACCAAGACATACCCTTTGATTTTCCCCCCTACATTTATTTATCTTATGCGTTCTTGTGGAGGACAGAGGACAACTTTGGAGAGTCAGTTTACTCCTTCCATCTGTGGATTTAGGGGATCAAACCTAGGTCATCTGGGTTGTCAGTAAGTAGCCTTTACCTACTGAGCCAGCTCACCACTCAGATATTCTTTCTTAAAGGTACAGTTTTGGTGCCTAAAAATTCTGGAAACATGTTACAAAAGGGCGCTGTTTGAATGAGAACTGTCTCCCTCAGGCTCCAGAATTCCACTTGGTCTCCAGTTGGTGGCACTGTTGGGAGGATTAGGAGGTTCAGTCTTGCTGCAGGAAGTACGTCACTGAGACTGGATTTTGAGGTTAAAAAACACCATCTACTTCCTGCGTGTTCTCTCTGTCTCAGGTTCGTAGTTCAAAATGTGGACCTCAAGTGGTCTGTTCTTGCCGCCATACTTAAGCTTGTTGCTATCCCTCCTCTCTGCCGTCACAGACTCTTACCCTTCAGGAACTGCAAGCTAAAATCCTTTTTCAAAGTTGCCTCTGGTCGGTGCTTTATCACACCAAAAGAAAAGTAGCTAATATAGAAGATACTATCAGAGTGTTAGCGGTTGCTGTGAAGAATTGATGAATGTGGAAAACGATAGGGCTTTTGACTAGAAAAACACTTGAGGATGTGAGCTTCCTGGTGCCGTCTCTTCGCCTGCAGCCATGCTGTCCCTGTCATTATGGACTCTAACTCTCTAGAATGATAAGCCAAGATAAACTCTCCTATGAGTTACCTTGGTCGTGGTGTTTCACCACAGTGTCAGGAAAAAAACCGATACAGGTACTGTAAGAATTATCTTGGGGTTGTGGTTCTCTGGTGGAGCAAGACCTCTAAACATTCAACAAGACAAGACATGACTTGATATTGCTGACTTATCTATATACTGTTCACACTTTACAAAACAATTCAACTCTACATTATTATGAGAAAACTTAAGTGTTTTGATTTATTCGGAAGATTTGTAGTTAGGAATAAACCTTTACTTTCTTTGAGCTGGAGAAAATGCAATAATTGGGACTGAAGTGATGTCTCAGCAGTTAACAGTGCTTGCTGCTTTTGAAAAGGACTCTAGTGTTGTTCCCAGCACCTACATCAGGTAACTCATCTGTAACTCCATCTCCCTAGGATCTGGTGTTCTTTGCTGAGTTCTATCTTATTTATTTATTATTTAATTTTTTTGGTTTCTTAAGACAGGGTTTCTCTGTGTAACAGCCGGACTGTCCAGAAACTCTGTAAACTCTCTTTGTGGCCTCAGACTCATAGGCATCCGCTTCCCTCTGCCCCCCGTCCCACCATGCCCAGCTTCGTCTGCACGAACCCCATGTGGACACGCACACACATGGTGCACATAATTAAACATTTTAAAAAGGGAAAAATAAATTTGTTTTCTTTAATTTTTGGTACTGAGGATCAAACCCACAGTCTTCAGCACTGTGGGCTAGCACTCTACCACTGAGCTGCATCGCAAACATTTTTTTTTTTTTTTTGGCTGAATACTTTTCTTTCTTTCTTTTTGGCTGAGTTCTTGAGATTCTTATTTCTTACTAAGGCTATTATCCATGTCCAATGAGTTTCAAAATAATTCTTAGTCAATACTTTTTATGTTCCATATTTTTTCCTAAAGTAAAAGTTACACTCCAGTGAGGGCGAGTCCATTAGAAATGCTGACATCCTCCTACTCAGATGTGGCAGGAACTTCTAAAAAAGGCAGAGTTTATCTAGTGAGATAATTTTACGTTCTACTCTTAGCTTTTGTTTACTGCTTAACTGATGACAGCCTCTTCCTTTATGACCATTCAAAAAAAATCTTTCAAAAGTGTTTTATTTTTTTTTTTAAAGTGTAGTTGCTAAACCTATATACCCTTAGGTGTATAGGAAGCAACAGCAGTCCAACAAAACTAAACCAATATCATCTCCTCCTATGTTATTTCCTATAGGGACACAAAGCACACATACTCACGTGCACACACACCCTTTATATACCCTGATAGTGAGCTTGCTGTTTCTGTATATTCTGCTTGTACACATCACCTGCTCTATAAGACCTTTGCCTTTACCAAACCAAAAAAAAAAAAAAAAAAAAAAAAAAAACAAACACAAAAATCATCCACCTCTAATCTGCTGTAATGAAAAATGTGTTTACATTTCTTCGGTGGGAGCCTATGGACATGCTGTATAAGGAATAAGGGTGAAGATAAGAATGCGTTTTGAAAAAGGACAATAATCAATCAGTAGTTGTGCTCTGACAGGTGATTTTGTCTATTTTCCTATAAGGCATACAATATGCTTTTATATAATGCATGCAAGTGTGTATTTTTTTTTCCTTTGGGAGCCTTTTAAATGCTTACTGGTTTAGTCTCCATATCAGACCCACTTCGTGATACATTAGTTCTAATTTTCTCTGTGCCAATTTGGTAACTTCAAAGCCTAGCTCTAGGTCACATGGTACTGAGGTTACTATGCTACAGTTGGGCCATCTTCCATTCAGATACGCACAACTCCTCAAATACCTCAAAGGCATATTTTTAGACTTTTTTTTTACACTTACACCACACTTTGCTATGAGTTAGTTAAAAACCTATGGTGAAACATAGGGTCACAGCAACAACCACCCACTAGAATTCATGAAGGATGTGTTTTCTGTGTGCAAGCTGTAGTTAATAGCATAGGCGGAGACTAACCTCAATAGTAACCACAGAATGGTTTTAGTTGCTTGGAGATAAGCTTATGATTCAGAGGAAGTGTGTGTGTGTGTGTGTGTGTGTCTGTCTGAGACGGGGCTTCTCTATGTAGTACTGGCTAGCCTACAGCTTGCTGTGTAGAGAAAGCTGGCCTTGTACTCACAGAGATCCCCTGCCTTTGCTTCCTAATTCCTGTAATTAAAGGCTGGTAATTTCAGCACTGGTGGAGGCAGCAGGATTGGGTTTAAGGACAGCCCAGGATAATAGATAAATTAAGTAAATAATTTTGACTATAGATAGTGCTGGGGGAAGAAAAAAAAAAAAAAACTGTATACTTAATTTCTGGAGCCTGCTGGCAGAGTCGAACAGTTCTTGAGTCAGGAGTGAGGACTGAAAGAAAAATTAATAAACCCAACACATTACTCATGGGATCTTCCCAAGAGGGCTCTAGAAAAACTAGTCACCCGGTTTATTCCAATAATCCCTTTTCAAGTCAGCTGTCGTCCTTCTATAACCTGTTGGCTGAAGATGAATACAAATCAATTTGCCACCTTCTTAAATCACCAGCTCTTAAACTCTCAAACAACACAGACACACACAAGATTCAATTCCTGTTTGCTCACTGGCCTCTTGGATGACAGGCAGCATCAGCCACAGTGTACTGGTTAGATATTTTAGCAGCTCAGGTAAGACAGCTTTGAACCTCACACTTCTCCCGCTCTTCAGGGTGTTTAAGTCTGGGAAGCAGCATCTATCCTTGGGATGTCATTCCTGGCTTCAGGTTTGAAAGCGATGGGGAAAGAAGTCCAGAGCTGCAGTGGACTAGCTGCCCCCGGGTTGGGGCATGTTTTCAGTCAGTCAGGGACTACAGAGTAGGCCCCCTCCTGGGTCTCAAATTCCAGGGGTCAAAAGCTGGCTTTGCGGGCCGGAAAGCGACAGGGCGCAGGCGCGCTCAGGCTCCGCCCATTTCCGGAGGCTCGGTGCCTATTGGCCCAGAGCCCGGAAGCCCTGTGAGGAGTGGGTACGTGCCTGAGGGCGGGGGTACGCCGCTGTTTCCCTGCGGGTGAGGGCTCTCTGCTTCGGTGTTGTGGCGCGGGTGGGCCCGTTTGCCTATTTGGTACCCTGTGAATGGCTTTCAGCCTCTCGGCTCCACCCTCCCTCCCTAACAGACGCTGGGACGAAACCCGCCGCCGCGGAGTGCGTGGTCCCGGAAGCCCCTGCTCGAGGGTCCCATCACCGGAAGTGCCACACCAGGCGGCCGGGTAAGCGAGCGGCCTTTGGCAGCGGTAGTGGTGGTGCTGGAGCTGAGCCACTGAGTTCACCATCGACGAAAAGTTGGGAGAAGAATCCGTTGGACTGTCCTGGAGGTAGTGTGGAGCCGGGCTCGAAGGCAGTCTGTAGCCTTCCTGAATGTGCGGAGAACCACAGTCCTTGGGTGGACCCTCCCCCAGCCTTAAGGCCTTAAGCTGCCGCGGAATCTGTCTGCGTAAAGCATTCCATGGACGTTTATTTTTAGGGGCTCTGGTTCTATGTAACATTGCATTCATGTATCGTAATTCTGCAGATTTTAGTGCGCGAAGAATTAATCCTTGATCTTAGAAGTTGAAATAATAAATGCGCCCATCAGTCACTTGAGCGTCTGGGAGGTGGAGGCTAGGGAACTCAGGGCCAGCCTCAGCTACATGAGACTCTTCCTGTCTTAACACCAAAATTAAGTGATACCAAAACAAGGAGCAGGAGAAAGACAAGGCCCAGGGCTTTGTTGGGAAGTTAAAAATCTCTCAGCTAGAAGAATTCTTGTTTTGTATAGAGCAGGTCAGAAAGGAACTGCTTCTTGAAAGAGTAATGGTATAAGCAAACATGCGAAGAGACAAAATTTGGCTGAAGGATCATGTTTGGATTGCAGAGTGCATGGGACAAAACAGGGTTTCTCTGTGTAGCTTTGGCTGCCCTGGACTCACTTTGTAGACCAGGCTGCCCTCGAACTCAGAGATCCGACTTCATCTGCCTCCCTGAATACTGGGATTACAGGTGTGCACCACCGGTCTCAGCTCCATGGGACAATATTTAAATAGCTGGCTGTAAAAAAAAAAAAAAAATTGTAAGCTTTGAAGCCATGTTCAACATTGTTGCTTTTTCCTCTAGCAGAGGGAAGCGTTGAATAGAATGAATAGCTCTGGATTAGAGAGACCTTGTGGACCCAAAAGAAAAAGTCGTTGAGTTATTGTTACGGTAAGTGACGTGTTTGTTTCTATACAAAAGTGAATTTTGGAGTAGTGATGGGACAAGAAAGATGATCTTTTTGGTTGCTAACATCGCGGCCCTTTCATAACAATTAAGTACACTTTCTACTTTTCCAGCAGACATGAATAGTCACAGTAGGTTTGCCCCTCTTTTGGTTTGCCATACAAAGAAGGCACTGTGCCCAACACTCAGGCAGGCTGTAGGATGGATATTTAAACCCTGTCTGTTACTTACCTCCCTGTGAGTTCTGGGGTAGTTAGCCAACTGCCATAAGCAACAGGTGTTCTATGGTAAAATGCAGACAGTTGTGTTAATATCAGATTTTAAAGTGTTCTTGGGAGAATTAGGTGTCCATAATCCATGTAATCAGTGAAAACTAAGAGAGGTGATCCCTAATCTAAACCTATATAGCAAGTATGGTTTTTCAGCTGATACTTAAATATTTACTGTTTGATCATCCCATACATACTTTAATTGAAAAGATTCCTGAGTTCTGAAGTTCTGTTGCTCAACCTGTTTGTTTGAACTTTGTCTGTTCTTTGCTTATGAAATGCAGTCTGATACTGATCCTGAAGAGATAAGTCCTCTCTTCCTAGGAGGGTTAAGAAAAGCATTTTAGAGACACCAGCCTGGAGCTAAGATTTGGAGGATGTGTTTGTGTTTGGCAGATGGAAACTTACCTTGTTTTGTTGGAGACCCAAAAATAATGATACTCATTTTTTATTCTGATACTTGTTTACTTTTTTAAAAAATTGTTTAACAGATATATTTTAAATGTTACAGATACTGCAGTAACCAAAAGACAATGTCCTAACCATAGTAGATGTTATGTTATAGTAGGAGAGACAAGCACAGGAACATACATAAAATACTTAAAGTTGGTTAGTGATGTTGAGACAGAAGGTGACATGAAGGGACATGAAGTGTTTTAGGTAGGGTCGTCAAGGTGTGCTGCTTTCTGAGGTATTAAATTTCCATCTTCTACTTGAATCAAACAATGGAGAAAGCTACATGGAGAAACAGGGTGTAGGCAGAAGAATCTAAACTTTATGAGGTGCCTGTGAGGATGAAAATGACAGAAATTCCATATTATGAAGGGCAGTAAAACTTGGATTTTATTCTAAATGTGGTAAGAAACAGTATTTTAAACTTGGGAATTATCATAGTCTGTTTTGAAGTTTGATAGCCAAACATATTTTGTTGCATAAGAAAATTGTTTCCTGGTTTTAAATTGGTTTTTGTTTATTCTTGTGCACCACACTTTCTTGGCTATTGAGGGAAATTGTGATGCTTTGCACTGGTAGTTTAATGAAATAATCTGATTCATTTCCCAAGCTCTCAGCAAACTCAGTTAAAGAGTTAAAGCAGGGGAATTGTAAGCTACAAAGCTAGCTAGGCAATCTAGGGAGAACCTTTCTCAAAATGTAAAAAGGATAGGATATGTAGCTCAGTGATAGAGTGTGAAGTGTGTGCAGGCCTTGGGTTCAATCCCCATCTCAAGACAGTAAAAAACAACATACAGTGTTTTTGTTTGAGCAGTCTACAGTTTAGTTCAACAAAGATATTTATTCTAGACTGCTTTGCAAACCATGTTATCTGTCACGTCTCCTGATTCCTTTCAGTGATGAATGGTGTCTAGAGCCCAGAGTCTCAGTGTTCAGTAGTGGACATTATTGCTCTGATTGCATTTCTGTGAGCTGACTGCTGACATTATTAGGATAAAAACCTGTTTTCCCTATATAGTACAAACTGTGACCTAACCCTGGTACTGCCGTCTTGATTCCAGCTAACCGCAGTACAGCGTTCATTCTAATCTTGTTCTTTCTATTTGTAACTTCCTTCTGTAACTGTGGGGAATATATGTTCCATTATCCAACTCTGATATACACACCAACCAGTATGTACTATGAGGAAAAGCCCCCTAACTAGAGTTCATGAATTGTATACAGTTTGGGAGGTTGTGTGTGCCTGTGATCTCAGTACTCTGGGATCTGAGGCAAGCAGATCAGAGTTCAAGTCCTGCCTGAGCTACATAATGAGACTGTTTCTCAAATAAAATAAAATACTAATTGTTTATTATTAATACTGCCTTTAGTTTGAATTTACATGGTCTCATTCTATATCAGTTATTATTTCCTTCTTTTGGGTGATCTTGTTATTTGTTTGGAACAAATTGCCTTTTGGTTTGTTTTGAAACAGGGCCTTAGTTTATAGGTCAGGCAGCTTGGTATTTTATAGCAAAGGCTGGCCTCAAACTTGTGACAGTTTTCCTCCTTATCTTCAAGTACTGAAATTATAGTTGTGGGCCACCACACTCAGCTGTCATTTGCTTTTGTGTCATTTTACAGTTCTCTTGCCTCCATGGTAGAGGTAGAGGCTAGTGCTAATTTATTTTTGATCAAATAAATAAGTACAGTTTTAAAAATATTTTTAAAATTAGTTTTAAATATAGTTTTTAAAAATTTCTACTTTCTTACATAAAATATAGCATTTATTTGCACTTTAAATTTTTTACAATTGGATGCTAGGAAGTGGTGGCATGTACCACTTTTAATCCTAGCACTTGGGAGACACAGGCAGGTGCATCTCTGAGTTTGAGGCCAGTCTGCTCTTCAGAGATATTTCCGAGTCAGCAAGGGCTGTAACACAGACACCCCCTCATCCCAATTAAAAACATTTTAAAAGAGTCCCTTAACTGCTGAGTTTTTCTTCAGCCCTCATTTCCTCTTATTAAGGGAAATGTTTAGTCAATATTAAGTGTTTTATATATAGATGATCTGGTATAAAATTTATTTTGTACTTGTATTTTATGGAAAGCTGTTTTTTTAATTTTGATTTTCTCAAGACCAGAAAGTAAATGATGCTTTTCATCTGTCTAGATTATAGGTAAGCTAATTTTTTTTTTTTTTTTTTGTGGTGTCTTAGACCTTCTTGTTTATTGGGGTGTGGAGAAAATATAATTTTTTAATTATTACTTTATTATGTATATTAGTGTTTTGCTTGCATGTAGGTCTATATACCATGTAGGAATGGTACCCATGGGAGCCAGAAGAGAGTGTTGGATCCCCTGGAATTGAAGTGAGAAAGGGCTGTGAGCTGTCAAATGGGTGCTGGGAATCAAACTTGGGTACTTGGGAAGAGCTGTCAGCATTCTTAACTGCTAAGCCATCTCGAGCCCAAGAAAGCAGAATTTCTTTGAAAATTCACTTATGACAGCAAGTGCTTTTTAAACACCATGTGTACGTAGTACTACTCTACTAGGAAAGAACACTAAACTAAACTTTTTTACTATATTTTTAGCAGTGCACAGTAAGCTAATAAGTGAATTATGAAGTGTGTTAGGATGTGATAAGTGCTGTAGAGAAGGATAAAACAGGAACAGATGATAGGTAACATTGGCATTGGAGTTAATTTACAAATTAGAGTGGTTAGAAACAGTTTCATTAAGGGATGATATATGAAAAAATAGTTATTGGGCTATTAAGAGAGCTATGCACATACCTGGAGAAAGAAAGCCAAGGACAGAAGAAAGAAAATGCAAAAATCCTGAGTAGAGTGTGTCTAGAAGAGAAACAGCTTGGGAAGCCATTGTGGCTGGACCCTGTAAGAAGAGTCAGGAAGAAGTTCGGAGAGACAGTGAAGATTTGAGTGTGGGGGAGAAACAAAAACCCCAAAAACTATTGAAAAGAACAGAAGTATGTAATTTAGCTTTCTGTTTACATGGGATTGTTCTGCTGCAGGATAGAAAGTGTAGATAGGGTAGCAATACAAGGATGGCTTGTTAGCTTGTTTAGAATTGCTATTTAAAAAAAAAGAAAGAAAAGAAAAAGAAAAAATACCATACTCTGAGTGCTTCAGACAACCAACTTTTTTCCTGTACACTCTGAAGACTAGAAAGCCAATATCAGAGTTTGTCTGGAGGTTGTCGTGGCTTACAATAGCTGCTTTCTCACTGTGTCCTCACATAGTCTTCACTTTCTGAGTATGCTGCTTTGCCAACTCTGGGAATCCTAATCTCTTGTTAGAACATTAGTCCAGTTGAATCAGGGCCATCCAGATGACCTCATTTAGTCATTCTTAGAAGCGTTAGTCATTCTTTAACGATCATATGACCAAATAAATATATCACATTCTGAGATGGTAGAGATTAGGAATGGCACATAGTTAGGCTTACAACAGATAAGAATCAGCTAAGAAGACAGAGTAGTTTGAACCAGATTGCTAGCAGCAGAAACTAATGAGAAGTGGTTGGATGTGGATTTATGAATTTTCAAATGAAGCCAACATTTTGGCTTTAATTGTGAGGTATAAAACAACATAGTGCAAAGCGATCCTTCAAATTTTTGGATGAATTGAGAGCTTTCTGTCAGTGTAAAAGCCATTTTTTACTTCCTTTGACTAGAAGGCAAGATTAGATTCCAGGGGCTCATTTCTGTAAACTTAGCCTCATATTTAGGGTTTGAGGGTTGATTTTGACAAGGACAAAGAATGCTCTTTGCTCAAGATGTTGTTAGCGATTTTTCTGATAACTGTTTCCTAAAAGGCCTCTGGTGAATAGATAAGCAAACCAGTGTTTGATGTGGATTCCTTCCACAGGCAGTCCTTAGCACTCTGATACTCACCATGCATGAATCAACAAAGTGAACTCATTCACCATTTGGTAAGAAATGCATAGAGTAGTATCCACTTATGTGATAAGGGTGGATTTTTACTGTTTAACAAGGAGTTACTTGATGAGTGTATTCATACTTCGTAGGATACTATCACATGAGCAGAGAAAAGGGGCCTAGGATGTGAGGAGTTTCTCTGTGATGCCGAGACATCTGAATGATGGCTACTGCTGTGCAGAATGTTGAAAATATTGGACATAGTCACTGTTTAGCACAACTGTGACTGCTTATATTTAATGTAATGTAGCTTACATTTCTCAAAGACTGTTGGCCTTTTCTTATACTTGGTAACCTTACAAGCACATTATTGTCTTACTTTGTCTATTTGCAGCACGGAGCTACATTTTCTACACATCTGTATGCTTTACATTCAGTTCTCATATCCTCCAAAGTTAAATTTTAAAGCTTTTCCAAGTGACTTTTGGAACACTGGTATCTGTTTATTGGTACTTCTTCTGTTGGTTAAATTTATCACTCACTGCAATAAGCAAGAGTAAATGTCTGTGCCTTTCATAAGGAAATAATAAAAGGTGTTGAATGAAAATTAGAGAATGAAGACAGGCATGATGGTGCATGCCTTTAGTCCTAGCGCCATGGGAGGTAGAGTCAGTTGGATTGTTTTGAGTTTGATGCCAGCCTGGTTTACAAAGTGAGTCCAAGAAAGCCAAGGTTAAACAGAGAAACCCTGTCATGAAAAAAGCCAAAAGGAAAAAAGAAAATTAGAAAACTGGAGGTAGTAGATTGATGAAGTAAGTCATCTATTTTCGCTTTAGCAGGAAGTGCCTAGTATGCCTTTGAGATCCTTTTGAGCTGTTTTCTCTGAGTTCTGTTCCATTTTATTCGGTGAGCTTTTACATTCTCTAGCATGCCATTTTCAGTGAGTTTTGATATTTTCATTTACAAATTTATATGTAGGCTCCAGCCCAATATCTGTTCCTTGGATACTTGGCCTTTTTGATACATTGTGAATACTCTGCCTAGAAAAGTAGATGTATAGTGAGCAACAAATGATTCTTAGTTTATACAGGAGTCTATAGATGCCAAATAAGAAGATATGTTGTAAGTTTGGGAACTTCATATGTACCAGGCATTGTCCTAGGTGTTAAACAATAGTGAACAAACTGAATAATAGTAATGGAAGTGTGTGTGGTGATTCTTGTCTATTAGGGCCCACATTCAGTGGAGAAAAATAAAATAGAAAGGATGGAAAGGGTGTTTGTGAGTTGGAATGGTGAATAAGGTGGTCAGAAAAAGCCCCACTGAGAATATGTAACAGTTGAGCAAAGATTTAAATAAAGAGAGAAACTTTGAAGACATCTAGAAGAAAAGTCCTTAAGCAAGGGAGAGAGAGGGTGATGAAGGACATAAAGACCTTGAAATGGAAATAGTTCTTGCTTGCTTGAACCATGACAAAGACCAGATTAGGGGAAAAGCAAAGAATTGGCTCAAGCTGGGAGCAAGGAGTCAGGTTTCCTTGATGTTTGCAGGTTTCTAAAGGAATTTGGGTACAAGTTAGGGGTGAATGTCTAATTGGAATATGTTCCAGAAACCCTAGAAGACAAGAGGTGGAGACAGTTAACAGATTTTTGTTGTTGTTTATTTGTTTTTATTAAGTTCTAATATAAAGGAGAACAGAATGGGAAAATTAGTTTGAGGCTGGGATGGTTGAGAGAATTTGCTTGTTGGTTGTATTGTTTGTTTGGTTTTTAATTTTATTTTTTAAAAAATTAAAAAAAATTTCTTAAAGAAGAGAAAGGATAGCCTGTTTACTAACTAGAAAGGTCCTGTAGAATGTAATAAGTTGATTGATAATGCAGGAGAATGGCAGCAGAACTGCTGTCAGAATGTAGTTGTGACGAAAGCAGGTGGAATCCTACATAGATGATTGAGCAGCAGCAGCTTGTCATCCTTGGTGAGAGAAGGAAGCAAGCTGTGCTTTAGCATGCAGGTGGTTTGCTAGGTGCTGGCAGGAGCACAGGGAAAGTCTATGTGGGTGTGCACTGATGGCTGTACTTTAATCTTGTTCTGCTTGCTCACTTTCATTTTCTTAGTAAAATAAGGTGAAAATCATATTTACATTAGTAGGTAACAGACAGTGTTGCTGTGTGAAAAGATTATACATGATAGTGTGAAGGACTGAGAAGATGCTCATCTTTGGTTTGTTTACTTCCTAAACGTGTGCTATGCCCAGTTCTTGAGACCCCCCAAAATTATCAGGAATCGACTCTGCTGTAAATACATGAGGGTTTAGTGTATACGTGTTCTAAAACGGGACCCAAGTCTCCCTGACGCAGCAGTAGAGAAGGGGGACCCTGAGCCCTGGGTGAACAGGGTTTTTAAAGGGAAAAACTGCAAGCTCGGGGGGGGGGGGGGGTCATGCCTTGGCGTTACAGGATTGGGTAAAAGTCATAGGGGCGAGGTGACACTTTTGCTGAAGCTTACCTTACAATGGCTATTCTTCTAAACTACTTCTGGAATGTTGGGGAGAATTTTCCCACCCGATTCTGATTGGTTGTTGCCAGAGGAATTATCTCTATTTTCTACCAAGTGTTTATTCTGTGATGTTTCCTGGAAGCTGTTGCTAAGAGAGTTAACTCTGTTTTCTGCCAAGTACACATTCTGTGGTCACAGGTGTGCACAAGATGGCTTCTTATCTCAAAATGGAGTCATCCAAGCTAACTTAAGCTCTTCATGTGTACTGCTTATTAAACCTGTACTGACTTCACAGCTAAAGGAAGGCAAAAGAAGGGCCCAAATTTTATTGTTTGTTTATTTATATGTGTAAATGTGTGCACATGTGGAGGCCAGAAGGAAACCTATGGAAATCAATTTTCTCCTTTTACCATGTAAGCCCAGGGAATGATTAGGCCTCCTGGCTTTTCACTGAGCCATCTTGCTGGCCCAGTGCCCTAGTTTTCAAATTACCCAGGTTGATAAGATAATGAACTCCTATTGGTGTTTTATTGTGTGTATTGTCTCTCAGGTTTGCAATAGCAGAGAAGAAAACCACAAATTGCATATTCCCTAATCCAAAAATTTTTTAAAGTTTGATTGCCAGAATTATGCTATGAAAATTTCAAATAACAAACTTTGTTTTAGTCACAAAATTATTAAAAAATAGATGAGGGCTGGTGAAATGATTCAGTGGGTAAAAATGCTTGTTATGGAAAACTGACAACCTAAATTTGACCTGACCCTTTCTTTCCTCCCCTCTCTTTTCCATGTCTCTCCCTTCCTTCCTTCCTTCCCTTTCTTTGCATTTATTCAGTGTGTGTAAGGGGTTGGTGGGTGGGAGCCACATGGCATCAGTGTGGCTATTGGAGGACAGTCAGTTCTCAACTTCTACCACGTAGATAGGTTGTAGGGGTAGAATGCAGGTCATCAGGTTTGGCAGCAAACACCTTAATCCACTTAGCCATTTCTCCAGCCCCAATAAAGAGTTTCTATCAGTCTTTCCTGCGGTGATTTTGGCCTTGAAACTTTTTAGTGATAGAAATATAAATAATATTTCTACTTTGTCTTATAGGTTTTGAGGTGCCAAGTAAGAAATTAATATAAATAATGCTGGAAAATTGTAAATGCAAACTGCTGATGAAGGAAAGGTTTGAAACAAATATGTTTTTGAAGTTACCAGTGAAATGACTATGAAAACAGGGGTCAAGAAGACCAATGGAAAACCACTTAGGAGGGAAACATAGAAAATGTACACTTCAGAAGAGAAATGTAACCAGAGAACTCAAAAAAAGAAAAATATACCATGTATGCCCTCAGCAGGGGAAAAAGATTTATATTCATGTACATGAGATTACTCAAATAGATAATCAAATATATCAGTGCCTTGAATGTGAACAAAGCTTTTGTGAAAACTGAGAGATCATATACTGGAAGAAACCGTATAGATGTGATATGTGTGAAAAAACCTTCATCCAAAGTTCAGATCTTATTTCACACCAGAGGATCCATAATTACGAGAAACCTTATAAGTGTAGCAAATGTGAGAAGAGCTTTTGGCACCACTTAGCCCTTTCAGGACACCAGAGAACACATGCAGGTAAAAAGTTCTATACCTGTGACATCTGTGGCAAGAATTTTGGTCAGAGCTCTGATCTGCTTGTCCATCAGCGAAGCCATACAGGTGAGAAACCTTATCTGTGTAATGAGTGTGATAAATGCTTCAGTCGAAGTACAAATCTCATAAGGCACCGAAGAACTCACACAGGTGAAAAACCGTTTAAGTGTCTGGAATGTGAAAAAGCTTTTAGTGGAAAATCAGATCTTATTAGCCATCAAAGGACTCATACTGGTGAGAGGCCCTACAAATGCAACAAATGTGAGAAGAGTTATCGGCACCGTTCCGCCTTCATTGTCCATAAAAGAGTTCATACCGGGGAGAAGCCGTATAAGTGTGGTGCCTGTGAGAAGTGCTTTGGGCAGAAATCTGACCTTATTGTACACCAGAGAGTCCATACAGGTGAGAAACCATATAAATGCTTGGAGTGTATGAGAAGTTTTACTCGGAGTGCCAACCTAATTAGGCATCAGGCAACTCACACTCATACTTTCAAATGCCTTGAATATGAGAAGAGTTTCAACTGTAGCTCAGACCTCATTGTACATCAGAGAATTCACATGGAAGAAAAACCACATCAATGGTCTATGTGTGAGAGTGGCTTCCTCTTAGGTATGGACTTCATTGCCCAGCAGAAAATGAGGACTCAAACAGAAGAGCTACATTATAAATACAGTGTTTGTGATAAAAGCTTTCATCATAGCTCAGCCCTTCTTCAAGGTCAAACAATGCGCATTGATGAAGAGTACATCTATAATGTAAGTGAAAAAGGTCTTGATCTAAGCTCTCATGCATCAGAAACCTCACGGATATCTTGACAAGAAGTCACATAACCTTTTAAAAATGTACGTATACATCAGAATTCGTTAAGAGAAAGACTTCTAGGTGAATTTCAGATTTCTCTCAGATCTCAGGTGTCATTGGGGACCAGAGAGAGAGTCTACCATCTTAGGACACCTTTATTAGCCACACTTGTGAAGAGCTAAACAAATGCTCTGGGTTTTAGAAAATCTTCCTCAAAAGAAGAGTCATACAGGTAGGAAGCCTTACATGTGCAGTATGAGAGCTCTCCAGCAGTGTTAAGCCCTCATCTTTACAAGACAATCACACCAGAGAACAACTGTTTAAATGCTTTGTGTCAGCAGTACTTCAAAGAGTATGAACACCTTACTGGATATCAGAAAATTGACCCTGGGGAGAAGCCCCAGAAATGACAGGAAAAAGCTTCTAGAATTCTGACTTTCTTAACCCTCAGAGAAGCCATAGTGGTATAAATGGATATTTGTCTTGAGTGTGGCAAAAACACTTGTTGGAGAGTCTTACTTGGGTTTGCATCCTCCTATACAAAAATCAGAGGAATGATAACTGAATGAGAAAATCTTATTAATTTTCAGCTCTTGGGGCTTATCAGGGAACTCACATCAGTGAAAACCCATAAATGCTTTGTGTCTGAGAAACTAGCAGGTCTTACCTAGTTGGGCCTCAGAAAACCAGTTCTATTGAGGAAAGTTGCTCCAGTGAGAGTTATAGCTGTGGGTGAGAATCTGTACATAACACTGTGTTTAAGAAGAGCTGTCTCATAGTTGAACCACATTGTAAAAAAACTAAATAGAGTTGTATAGAAATACTGTCTTAGTGACCTAGAAGCTTGTTTTGGAGGAGCTGGGGCAAGTCAGCATGGATCTGGGAGGGTAACTCAGGTAAAGATTCTTTTTTTTTGTCTGAACCACTTAATGATTGCTCTAGTTTCACTTCTAAAACATAAATCCAATAAAGGAAAGGACTGTAATCTTGTCTATAAGGTAGGATATGGGTTATTGTTGGAAGAAAGGAGTGCTTTGAATTTGGATTTCCATTTTCTTGTTTGATTTTTTTTTAAGAATATCTTGGCTAGAATGGGAATGGTTGCTAAGAACCTAGGGAGTACTTAAGTTTGGGTTAAAAATCTCAGTAGTTTCCTGTTTGCATGATCAACCTCAGCAGAAAGCAGAATACTCAGCTGTTTACTTAGTAAGAGCTGCCCTCAAAATTGTCCTAAGTTGTCCAAAGTTGACCCTTAAGTATCTTTTTGAGTTATCACTGGTTTTTGAAATTTCAAATTTATAGATCCATGTTTTTTTTCAAGTAAAAATAACAAATTCTAGGATACTGGTTATGATGGTGTCATAGTATCCAGGTTTTTGTGAGTTGCCTCATCTCTGAGTGGTAGATACCATATCAGCCACTGTGTAGCAGAAGGAATCGGGGCAAGTTGTAAGGCAGAGAAAGAGGAGAGACACAGTGAAGCATTCTTAATAGAGGAACAACAGGACACTGAATTTTGGAGTCAAAATCCTGACTCCAAAGCTAATATATATATAAATTCTATTATCCTGATGCTTGCAGCAAATAAACTTCATAATGACACAGTTCTTTTTCATTTATTTCAGTTCTGTCAAGGAAAGAAAAATACAGTTTAATCCCAGGGAAAGGATTGCAGTCAACACAATATAAGGTATATTCTTGGTTTGGAATGCAGGATTCTAAATGTTAGAGAAGTGGTTGGCAGATTCACCTGTTTTAAGGATAAACATTGTGTCAGTACAGTAGGCTAATTGATTGTCTTTAACATTCTTTGGCTAGCTTATGACCCAAGCTTCTAAGTGACCATCTAATGGTCACTTCTCATTGTTTTTCTTTTTTTTGGCTTAAAATATTTTTAATACAAATATTTTAAGTTCCTGCATATTTGAGACTAATTATCTTATTGCTAATTACAGTCCTCTGGTTTTGTTGTAATTAATTTGGTGAACACCAGTACTCTAGGGGTTATTAGTGTTTGGAGTCATGAAATTGGTCTGATGCTACC
The DNA here is from genome assembly GCF_907164565.1 of Psammomys obesus. Taxonomy (NCBI): domain Eukaryota; kingdom Metazoa; phylum Chordata; class Mammalia; order Rodentia; family Muridae; genus Psammomys; species Psammomys obesus. The sequence goes on along the minus strand of NW_026590628.1, from coordinate 336,193 downwards.
TTACATGTGACTGTAAGCTCTCAACGTGATTGTTGTTTGGTAATCATAATCTTAAAGCCAGTGAATTTAGCTCAGTAAGGAATCTGGTTCCAGTTCCTTTTAGAAAACAGGTTGTATCATTTGTTTGTTTGGGTTTTTTGTTGTTTTGTTTTTTGTTTGTGTGTGTGTGTTTTGCTGTGTAGCCCTGGCTGTCCTGGAACTAGCTCTAGACCAGGCTGGCCTCAAACTTGAAGATTGTCCTGACTCTGATTCCCTAGTGCAGGGATTAAAGGCATGCACCACCACTGCTTGGCTCTGTCAGTGTTTTTGATCTGACACGTTCAGTAATTTTTTACAACTAACTTTAGTACTGTGAAAATTTTCCTATTGTGATAAACACACACAAAATATGTTTTTTCTCTTTGGGAAAAATCATGCAATCATGCCTATCAACTGGCAGAAGTTTGATAATTGTGAAATGTAACATAATACTGGGTGTATGATAATGGCAGTAAAAAAAAAAAAGTCACTGTGGCTGCTAATAAGTCAGTAGAGAGAAAGACCATGGAGAAAGAGAGAAAGTTTAAAGTATTAGTAGTTTGGTGACTTACCCTTCCTTCCGCCTGTCTCACTTGTAATTGTCTATAGTTTCTAATTAGATTAACAGTGGACCATTCCTCAAACAGAACTGTGAGGATGTAAAACAGGCCTGAGGCCTTTTAACTGTGGTGAGAAGGTGTTGGTATTATTTAGCATAACCTGAGGTTGGAGAGGATCACGTGGGAGCCTGTAACCAAAGCTAGAAGGTAACTTTTGGGATGGATGGAGGTTCCCTTGAAGCAGTGCCAACCCAAATCTACCTCAGGTAAGTAGTTAGAGTAACTTTTCAAGATTTCAGACCAAATAAGATAAATTATATTCTGTCCATGTACTCCTCTATGCTTTATGTTTTTGTTTACCTTTAATTCTTAAATAAACATTTGTTCTAAAAAACTATTGTTGTTTTCACTGTAATGCTATGAGAAATTAACATGTCCCCCACATTTACATTGGGGCATTGTACTTGATGCAGTGTGTAAGCTTAATTTTAAAGTTTGGCCCCACACTTTCCGATGGAGCTGTAGTAATGCTCATCCAGAAAATTAGGGATTTTTCATTTGGTTTTTGTCTGTATTTGAAAGTAAGTCATAAACTTACTCTATTGATTTCCTAGGAAAAGCTTATGAATGGGCATTTCCCTTTCCCATCCTCATTTCTTTTAATTTTTCTTAACCTATCAAATTTAACAAAATGTATTTCTGCATCTCGCCTATAATTTTATTTACATCCTTATCAGGTAGGAAGACTTACAAGTATTTCATGATTCTTGCTCTCTGATTTTTCTTTTATGAATCTCAGAACTGCCAGTGGCACTCACCTGCAATACCAGTACTTGGAAGGTAGACAGGTACCTGTGAGTTCAAAACCAGCCTTCTCCACATACTGCATTCCAGGCCAAACCAGGGTTATATAGTGAGACTGTCTCAAAAAATCAGGAAGGGGAGGGAGGGAGAGAGTATGGGAAGGAAGAACTAGAAGGGAGAATGGCTTTAGATACAGGGAAAAAAGCAATAGGGTTCTAGGAGCCTCTCTCTCTCTCATAAACACACCTTCTCTCTTTCCTTTTCCTTCCTCAGATGAACATTTAAGATTGAATTTACCCTCACCCAAAATAATCTCCCTATCATGACCCTTAATTGAGTCACAACTACAAATGCTGTATGTGGTGAAGTAGGTTCTAGGGATGCTGTGTCTTAGTAATGATGAGGTCTTCTAAACTGTATAAATACGATATTCTTAGAAATATTACAGAAAGTATAAATGGATGAAGAACCAAGTTCATGAAGTGGAAGATTGCAGCAATTTCCACATATCATTTTCCTCACACTGATCTGTGAATTAAAATGCAATCTCCATCAAGGCTGCAGGCAGATTTTCTGTGTAAAGTGACTACTGATTCAAAGGAAATGCAAATAGCCAAGAATAGCCAAGCCGCTATGAAAAGAAAAGCAACGCAACTCTGGAGAATTGCCATTGCCACATCTCACCCTGTCATATGTTTATGGTAATGACATTTTATGGTACAGGGAAAAGAAGACAAGGACTTCAATGAAATATGAAGTGATTACTTAGTGGACAGATAGACACAGTGTCACAATGTGCTTGAGGCCATTCATTGTAGGTAATGGAAGTGATCAGGTCATCTCCCCTTATCCTAAACTAGGACATTTAGGTAAAAATGAGCTACTGAAAACAATGAGTCACTGATGGCAAACCTCAGGCCGAAGACAGCACTGTTTCAACCTATTTAAAATCTAGCAGAATTGCCACTGTACTTGCTACTTGAGTCAAAATTTCAATCTTTATATTCTACCCTACAGACAAACTCATACCATACAAAGCAGTGTTGTACAGTGATGGTCCTTACACTATTTCTCTAACAGAAAAACACTCAAGAGACAAATGTTTACCTTAACAAATGGTTAGAACTGTGTAGCAATACCATTATTATATGGTATACTGCTGTGGTCAAAAAGATTACAGAACATTAAGGTGTCATACTGTGTTTCCTGTCTAGTGGCTGTAATTTTCACATTAAATTTATGTATCTGTATTTATAGGAAATACCTACAAAGGACATTGTTTTGTTTTCTCTAAGAGATGTATCTTGACAAACTTCTAAATGGTTTTCATTAGCTGAGAACCTTCTTAATTTTCAAAAAGTAATTGATGCAAAAACTAGTGTTACAGTGTAAACATTTGTTATGTGATTTTTATGGTCAAATCAAGGTAATTAGCATTTGTCTTTATTTGTTTTGGGGGACAGGGTTTACCTATATAGCTCTGACAGTCCTGGAACTTGCTTTGTAGACTAGGCTGGCCTTAAACTCACAGAGATCAGCCTGCCTCTGCCTCCTAAGTGCTGGAAGTAAAGGCATTCACCACCACACCTCACACACTTCTTTTAACTATATCATTTCTTTGTGCTGGAAGTTCTCTCTTAAGTTCTCTATAAAATATGTAACAAATTATTAATGATAACCTTATGTTATACTTTTATTCTGGTTGCTGTGACAAACATCTGGCCAAAAGCAGCTTTGGAGAGGAAAGGAATTATTTCAGCTTACAAATTACAGTCCACCATTTAGAGAAGTCAGGGCAGTAACTCAGGTAAGAACTTGAAGCAGAAACTATAGTGCCATGCCTCCTCATTCTTTTAATCCTTCTCAGACAGTTCCATTCCCTGGTGACTAAGCATTCAAATATATGAGCTTTTGAGTAAGTCTTACTCAAACCACAACACTTGGCTTAATTGTTACAGATGATTAGAGTTCATAATGACTGGCACAGCATGGCAGCAGGCCGTAAGCATGGGATCAGCACCGCGAATTTCAGAGCTCATATCCTCAAGTGCTTTTCTATTCCACAGTACTAAAGTTTTCCACATTTTTCAAAACTACCGCCACCACATCAGGTTCTGCACAGCAGTAGCCAACTCTCTGATACCAACTAATATATTATTTAGTTTTTTGCTGCCATTGACCACAACCAAAAGCAACTTAAGGAAGAGAGGGTTGATTTTGGCTTACAGTCCAGAAGAAGAGTCTGTGCTGATACAGAGACAGGACAAGCTCAGGTATGAAGGTAAGAACAGACTGCTTGGAGTTCACATCTTGAACTGTGAACCTGAAACAGCACGTTGGAAGTAGATGGTGCTTTTTAACCTCAAATCCTCTCTCAGTGATGTACTTCCTGCCACAAGACTGAACCTCCTAATCCTCCCAACAGTGCCACCAACTGGAAAGCAAGTGGAGTTCTGGAGTCTAGGGGAGACAGTTCTCATTCAAACCACCACAGCCCCCCCCACCCCTTTTTATTGGCATAATCTTGGGAATTTTATTAAATTTACTTAAAATTATACCTTGTTCACCATTCCCCACCACTCCTGGCTAGGAATGCTTGGGCGCATTCACTCGCGCCTTGTCAACAAGGACACAGGATTTCTTTACGAAGACTCACTTTTCTCCAGCAATGTTTTGGCAGGTCCTCTGACTTCTGTACCCACTCTTAGAACTTTCCATGTCCTTTTAGAGGGAAAAGGGAGGGCTGGGCTATACAGATATCACATGCCCTGATTTCTATTGTGATCTACATGCAGGAATGACCCTCCCCCCCCCACACACACTTGTGGGCAGTGCCCTGTCTGGGTGGTTGGACTCTACATCCAGATAGAAAACTGAAGTGTGAACCTTATCTTGACCCCCAAGAGGAAGATGAGCACACCAGCCATCCCTCTGTCACGGGCTTCATCCAAGGCACATGGAGTACTGACCCTCCAGCTCCACGTCCACTTCGGACAAGAGAGGGAGGCACAAGTGGGGTGGCAGTTTAGTGTATGACATCAAATACAAACAGGTGACACTTGGAGAGGAACCTAACAATCTCAGAAACCTTCCTTCCTAACTCAATCCCCCAGGGCAGCCAAGCAACAGGTAAGTTTGTTGTGCACTCAACACCTTTCAGAATAACTGTGCATGCCTGCCATAAGGGGACAGAAATCGGTGATGGTTTTCACTCCCATGACACCGTCGACACAGCGGAGTCAGTGGATTGTCTTTTCCCGCCCTGGGATGGTGGCCCCATCCTGCCCTCCTTTGCTCCAAGCATTATTTATTCTAAAGTCCTTTTAAACATTGCCTCTAGAGAGCAGCATAAGGAATTCAGGGAAAAAGTAGTCAAACAGGAAAAGAAACAAAAGCCACAAACCAAATCTGGTATATTATTTTGCAACAACAGAAAAAAACAAACCCACATCCTAAACACTAATAAGACAACACAACCTAGAGGAGAGGGCATGCGGAGATTACAGGCAAGGCTAAATAAGTCCTTACAGCTGACTGCTGAACTTTGCTATGACGGTGACAAGAGCTGTCATATTCCTGCCCCAGGACCTCCTTACAGTAAAACAAGTAGGATGCTTTCTTATCTTCACACAAGAGCAGAAGGCCACTCCCCAGGGTTCAAGAGCAGAGTAGAGGTGTGCCTGTTGGGTTCTGGTGGCCTCACTGACTCTCTTTTCCAAGCTGCTTATACTTAACCAACAACGTTCCATAATTTCTGAGTGAGATGGGCACCTTCAAAGGCAAAGATGTGGGCTTCAGGGTCAGCCGCAGTTCTGTGGTGATGCCAGTAGCTAGCCCAAACCAAAGAGATCCTCCCTTTATGACTGGAGGCTCTTAGTTAAGACCTTGTTCCTGTGAACACACTTGGGGCACAGCCTATTGTCTTCCAGGTGTGGGGATGGAAAGGTACAAGCTGGGAGCAGGAAGAGGGCAATCACTTTTCCTTATCAGGTACCCAGGCTTGTCCGGCATGGAAATGCAGGTGAACCCAGCCACGCCACCACAGCACTTTTAACAAAAGGTTTCCTAAAACAGACGCCCAATTTTATGTCTTAAATTTCAAAACGAATTTGAGCTGCCTATACATTGGATGTGTGGTCTTTCACTAGAGCATAGATGTTTATCAGGGCTTTAAAAAACTTAACTGTCCTTGAAACAGCTAACAATTGTCAACAGTTCCATGGCAAGGAGTGGGATTGTGTACCCCACTCCCCTCTCCCTGCTGGAATTTGGTTTGTCTTGGGCTTGATGAGTTTTGCACATGCTATACCAACCACTGTGAACTCATGTTCAGGCTACTGTATCTAGAAGATAATGTTTCCTTGTAATTCATTGACTCTGTTTTTGTTGTAGTTTGGTTTTTTTGTTCGTTTGGTTGGTTTTTGTTTTGTTTTACATTCTTTCCAGCTTCTGTTCCACAGTGATCTCTGAGCCCTTCAGGGAAGGGAATTAGGGGTATACATGTTCTCTTTAGGCATAAACATTCTGGACACTACTATTCTCTGCACCTTGACCAGTTGTAAGTCACTGTGTTAATCGCAATCTATTGCAAATGGAGGCTTCTCAGATGAGGGATGAGAGGTACATTGGTCTATGAGTATAATGATTTGGAGTCAGTTTAATACTGTATTTGTTTAGCAACATAATAATAATAGGTTCTCCTCTAGGGCCTATGACCTGTGTAACCATAGATTCCTAACCCAGGGATGGGTTTCAGTCTGTAGAGCTAGAGTTAAAACCAAACGGAGAGCGGCTAGTTAGTCTCATGGTATTCATCTCACTATTTCACCAGCAGGCATGTCTTGCCAAGTCAGTCATTATTGTGGCTTGCAGGTTCAAACAGCTGGGTATTATTGATTCTCACTGTTCTCCTTCGTTAGCTTGTAGAGCATCTTCTAATACTGTGAAAGCTACCCACAGAGATGAAGCTTCCAGGTCTATACCAGCTTGAACTTTCCATTTTTTATGAATCAAGTATGTCCTTGATTCATAAAATAGGGTCCTTCTCTTGAGTTCTGGAGGGTAACCAAGAGCAATGGCAATAGCTCTTTCATGCTATTTCATGCTTTACGGGACCTTGTTGGCCAGCAACTCCTAAAGAAGTCACCAATTTTGCCACTGGGTCTTTTGTTGTTGTTGTTGGTCTCTGGTATTTGTGTATAAATGAAGTCAAAATAGAATTACCCTGTAAAAGGGCAACATTTTTGTCTTCTTGAGCACATATATACTTTTTGTGCTGAACGTTTTGAATAACTCACTTCTAGTTACACATAGAATATGTAGCAAATTGTAAATAGTATCTACTCAACTGTGCTATAGGCTTATGCTTTACTGCACTTGTAAGTTTCATTTGTACCATGTGGTAAGGGCCTCTGAGAGCCAGGGAAAAGAAAACAGAAAATAGCTACATAGACTGAGCAATGACCTTGAACTTATGTGAGTTACACTACGTCCTCTCTGCATCCCTTTCTTAGGAAGCCTTTCCAGAGGCCTTGGGAAAAAGACAAGGAGACTACCACATGGTTTAGTCTCTGCCAAAATGCTTATGTGGCTTTGCTACACTCCTCTAGAAGCCCTTCCCTCCTCAATATATGAGTCATTTTCAGAATCCTACTCTATGAGCTTGAACTAACCAATAAAATGATATATTACCGTGTACGGGACACAGAAAAGCTAAAACCCTAGGTGGCTGTGGTGGCACACACCTTTAATTCCAGCACTCAGGAGTCAGAGACATGTAGACATTCTGATTTAAGGCCAGCCTGGTCTATAGAGGGAGTTTCAGAACAGCAGAGCTACTGAAGAGAAAACTTGAAACAACAACAAAACAGTAAATATATGTTAGATATTAGATAGATAAATGAAAAAATAAAAGAAGCAAAAACCCTACAAAAGGTTCTCCTTCACTGTTGGGTCCTCTGGAAAAGCAGTATGAGCCATTTTTCCAATCCTGATTTTTTTGTTTTAAATTAGGAATTTGGGGTTGTCTAATTTGCTTGTTGAGTGCTCTGGTTTCTTCATATGTTGAGGGTAGTGATCAAAAGAATATTGTGGTTTTCTTCCATTCTGCAGGCTATCTCACTCTTAGTTTGACATAATACCATTTGTCTATTTTTGGTTTTGTTGCCTCTGCTTGTGGGGTCTTAAAAAATTAGTTGTCTATACCTATATTTTGAAGTGTTTCCACTGTTCTAGTACTTTCAGAGTTTCAGGTCTTCCATTTAACTCTTGGATCTGTTTTGTGACTCTTTGTATTTGGTTACAGATAGGGATCTAGTTTCATTCTTCTGCCTGTTAACATACGGAATTGGTTCTTCCTAAATGGAGCAAAATCTGTTTCAAAGCTCTCCTGCTGGTTCCCCTTGGACTTCCTTCATGGCGCTGTCTATTGACACTGCTGGGCTACAGTAAGAACAGAAGATGTTGCTGGAAAGCTGGATCACAAAGTCCTGAAGGACTTCTGCTCCTCCTTTCTCTTTTAACTCTTCCATATGGGTTTCACAATCTCCCTGCTCCCCAGGATCATAGGAAAGGATACGAAGCCAAATCACTTGGTACTCCAACATCTCCAGGCTCCTCTGAAAGCTTTGCTAGATATCTTCTTTGTTCTAATGTGTGTGTGTGTGTGTGTGTGTGTGTGTGTGTGTGTACAAGCATGCCACAGGGCAAATCAGAAGATTTGTAGGAATTTGTTGTCTCCTTCCACCTTATGTGTACTGTAGACCAAACTCAGGTTGTGACCGTTAGCAGCAAGTGCCTTTACTTGCTGAGCCATTTCACTGACCCATTTGCTAAATTTATTCTTGGTTGACATTTTTCCTCCTTTAATTCTTTTAAATATGGTATCTCTCTACCTTCTTGCCTCTATCACTTCTGAGGAGAAATTGGCTATTAATCTCATTGGAAAATGTGTTTTACTAAATAAATTGCTTCTGTTTTGCTACTCTTAAAAAGCTCTCTTTGTACTTCCCCTTTGGGATTTGATTGTAATGAGTCTTTGTAGCTATTTGAACTTATAATACTTGGAGTTTGTTGAGATTATTGGATGTGAATATTCATGAGTTTTGTCAAGTTTGAGTTTTCAGCATTAGTTATTCAAATAACATCCTTGCCCATCCAACTCTTGAGAGTCTCTCATGAAGAATGTCTCACCTGACACTATCCACAGACCATTTAGGCTTTGCTCACTGATCTTTAGAAATTTCTTTTTTTTATATACTTTCTGCTTGTTTTTAAAGATTTCTGTCAAGAGAGAGGAACTTAGGAGTCTCCTAATATTCCATCTTACTCCTAAAGTTTCTCATAGAACAACTTAGACTCTTGCAGAGATACTTCTGTGTTGATTAAAAAAAAATCAATATAATGGAAGAGTCTTTTCTCTTCTTCAGCTGAAGAATACCATCTTTAATTAAAATAAAATTCAAATTTCCAGGTAACCTGTCAACAGTGCATTGTTCATCTAAGACAAACCACCCTCAAAACCAACTGCAGAAACTTTAAGAGGTGAATGGAAACAAACAAACAAAAAAAAAAAAAGAGAAAAGCAAGAAAACACATTGTATAAGACATTTTGTGGTCTTCATTTTGGAAAAAACTAAATAGAAATTCATCCAGCTTCAACTCTAGATGTGAAAACAATTATATTCACACCCTTGGATACAATGAGAGTACATGGTTTTAATTTCTCATTTAGTAAGTATGTAGCAGACGCTTGCTCTGAAGCCATGCCTGTGTGGGAAATTGTGTCCTCACATTTCCTTACAAGAGAGAAGTAACAGGTCTCAAGACAGATGTGACTGTATATTAGAAGGCAATGGTTTATTGCTTTTGTTGCTAGAACAGATATCTTCAAATTTAATGGGTCAATCAGTGTGATGACAATGATGATGATTTTGCTAACCCACAGTTCTATAGATGAAGACTCTAGCCCAAGTCTCTCAGTAGTAGCTGGAGTGTTGGCTGTACCTATTCCATCAGGAGAATTCTTCTTTTTCCAGCTTCTAGATTTCATCTCTTCTTCAGTGTAGTCCTCTACCACTATTTTCAAAGCCAGCAATGAAGGGCCAGTAACTTCTCACATTTCTTTAAATCCCCTGCCATCAAATTACTTTGGATAATATCACAGATAGGTTCTCCTTTCTTACTGACTAATGTGATAATACTGAGCTGACCTGGGTAAACCGAGACAATCTCTCTGTGCTGACTTGAGTGAGAAATGTTCCATTTTAGGCTCTGGTACTTTGAAGACTTGGTTCCCAGTTGGCAGCGCTGTTTGCAGAAGTGATTCTGCTTTGCAAGAAGTGTCACAGGATCAGCTTTGAGACTTCACAGAATCACCCTAACTCCAGTTCTTGTGGGTGAGGTGTGATTGCTCAGCTTCCTGCTCTTGCAGCCATGCTAGAGGCTTGCCTGCCTGCCTTCCACTACTTTGGCTTCTTAGCTCTCTGAAACCTGAGGCTAAATTAAACTCTCCTCCCAATTTTGTGACTTTAACATATCTACAAAGTCATGCATGGCAACTCATCACTGGTTCCAAGAATCCAAACATGAGGATCTTGGGAAGGGTCTTTACAATGTATAAAACAGTAGAAATTATACTTTTCCCATTTCCTTCTTCCTAGATTAATATCTTGGTAGAATTTGAAAACTGTTTCTCAAGAAATTCCAGGAAGGTTAAGTAACACTAATGGAAACATTAAAATGCAGCCTGAAAGTGTTCAATTTCAGGTCAAACAATGACTGCACTGTAAGAAAATCTAACGAGGTCCTCAGCGCAGGAACATCTGGAAGACAGAAATTGCAATTATTTAAAGGGTAGAGATTTAACAGAACACTGTTTTGTCTGCTTTGTTGGAGCTATTAAGTGAGAGACTATTTTTTTCTGAAGATGGACTGAGGGTAGGATGAGTACTGGCTCAGCAGCACCACACCTGGTTGCTGTCTTGCTCCCCCTCCCCAATAACATTTCCCCAAGGCACAGGTGCTTTTATCCTTTATCATTTTTGGCCGTCAGAGTTTTTTTCACGGTGGATTATCTTGCTGTCATTGTGGGAGTGTGGCTAGTCATTTTGTTTCCTCTTGGAAGTTTGAAGAATTAGAGATTACAGCTGAAATAACTAGAAGTGCAATGCAAGGCGTGCAACTCCTCGAAGACAAGGCTTCTGGGGTCAGACCTCTGTTGGACTCCTACAGGTCCCCCACGTGTCATGTCCTCCTTAGGAGAACAGAAGAATTACAGTTCTCCACCCACACCCACCTAACCCCCAGGCCAACGTTCTTACAGCCTGGATTCTCCCTGTTCTTATCGAGGCTTAGCTTGTTTTTCAGTTTATTCCAGTACATCTCCCATTTCAGCTAGCCCAGTCTTCTAGCTAGTCTCAAAATTGACTTCCGGTTGCTGAGTACTGAGCACGAGGAGGAGGAGATTCTGGGATTTTCCAGCATTCCACCGCATTGCAACGCATTCCTATCTCTCTTTGCAGCATTGGCAGGTTTGTGGATCCACTGAGGGACAATTCCATTCACACCTGCCAAGACGCCTAGCTCTGAGCGCCATAAAGATTAGCACAGAAAGATATCTGGGCAGGCAGTTTTCAGTCAGCAGGAGTCCTAAAAATTACTGTACTCTCCATTTGTGAGACTAGTACCAAGAATGTGTTGTTGACCAGGCTATAAACAAAGAAACTGCCCTCTCTGAAGCTCAAACTTCAGATTATGAGATTGACACGCTGCCTACTGCGCTAAGAAGGCTATCAGAACTGGTTTTTCGCTATACCATACAAGAAACATTTACTGGCTTCTGTTTGTCCCCTTCCTCACTCCTGCCACTGTCCTGCGAATTCCTGCATTTGTGTTTGTTTTGAGGTGGGGATATTTCCAAGATAGTCAACACAGACTGTCTTACCGCTGCACTCTTGAAGAGCCCCACAAGCCTTAAAACCATGATGCAGGATTGAACAAGAGTGCCATCTTACATTTTTGCTCCATTGTGTATCTTTTTTCCTCTTGGTCATCACCTCTGCCCTGTTGCAACAGTGTCTATCACTGAATACTTAAAAGTATAAACAGCTCACACCTGGGAGAGGTGTGCAAGACAGTTGATGCAGATTTGCAGGTCCAACCATATTGTTTTTAATATTATCCTCAAAATGTCTCACATTGATACTATCGTAGGGCCTTTTTTGTTTGTTTATTTGTTTAAGGTTTATTTTTTTCTTTTTTATGTATACAATGTGTGTTTGCATGTACACCTGCACGCCAGAAGAGAGCACCAGATTTCATTTTAGATTGTTGTGAGCCACCATGTGGTTGCTGGGAATTGAGCTCATGACCAGTGCTCTTAACCTCTGAGCCATCTCTCCAGCCCCTGTTTTTTTTTTTTTTTTGTTGTTGTTGTTTTGGTTCTCCCCCCCTCACTTCTGTGACCCTCAAACCTATTAAGGATCTTATTGACATTATTTCACTCAACCTATCTTTTTTTTTTTTTTTTCATAAGCCTGTATATCATTATTCCTATCTTACTGATGAAGCCAGGGCTCGGTAGAACAAATCACACACTGGTGATTGACAAAACCAGAAAAGAGGAGAAAAGAAAAGAAGAAAAGAAAAAAAAAATGGCTCAGCTTTAATTTCTTTGAAAATTTTATACAGGTCGTCCTAGTTAGGATTATTATTGCTGTGGCGAAACAGCATGAGCAAAGCAACTTTAAAGGAAAGGGTTTATTTGGCCTCTGCTTTCACATGACTATTCAGCATCAAAGGAAGTCAGGACAGGAACTCAAGTTGGTCAGGAACCTGGAGGCAGGAGCTGGTGCAGATCCGTGGAGGCCTGCTGCTTACTAGCTCCACATGGCTTGGTTTCTTCTAGAACCCAGGACCATCTGCCTAGAGGTGACTGCACCTACAATGGGCTGGGCCCTCCCCAAAGATCACTAACTAAGAAAAGGAGGTACAGGCTTGCCTTATGGAGACATTTCTCAATTGATGATCTCCAAGGACTCTAGCTTATGTTAAATTGACATAAACCAGCCAGCCTATGTAGACTAGACTGGCCTTATCATTCCACAAATCTTAAGCAAAGCCCCTCCCTTCATGTTAGTTCTGCTCAGAGAAAATGACCGTGTTTCAGTATTCAACCAGAATCCTGCTTGGTTGAGAAACAGCTGTGGAACCTCCAATAGAAGGCTCTGCAATGGCTCTAGCTTGAGTTAAACTGACATAAACCAGCCAGCATACAATGTATCTTCATCATATTCCCCGCCCACTCCTTTCTTACTCTCCTTACACATTGCACTTTCCAGTTTCATGAGTTCATGCAGGTAACACTTCATAGTATTCATTTTCCAGAAGAAAAACATCTATTCATGGAACAGCACAGATCTAAAAGTCCACCCAGAGAATAAATGTCAGCTCCACATTGTCTGACCTAGAGGCACTTATCTCTCCAAGTAACGTCACTCATCCTCACCCGGCCCTGTCCCCACTGTCTTCTTTTGGGAATACCCCAAAACAAGGGCTGGAGAGGGAAGGACATAAGCAGGAGAATGCTGGCATCCATCCCTTCCCTCT
>NW_026590628.1:311652-323194 GCF_907164565.1 Psammomys obesus | reverse complement strand
TTACCTTCATGCTCTCCTTTGAAGAAAAGTAACACAGGAGGTTCTTCATTCATTGACTGAATGAGTGAATGAGCAAATAAATAGTCCTCAAACTCATTCTCTCTTCGTACTATTCTACTGCATCCTCTGCTTCCAGCTTATCTACATGACTAGAGACAGTCCCCTTGCAATCCACAAATACCATCTGGCTTTCAGTTCCACGTGTCCTTTTCTATTCCAAAAGGTTTGTTGAGTTTATTCCACATAGTCCAGCTGAATTTGGCAGCAAAAGGACTTGTCCACATCTGTCCTTTTCAGATCCAATGAAGGCCCAGATAACCTGAGTATTTTTCACAGGGACTCAGAACTGGGAAATGGCAAGACTCAAATTGGAAAGCAGAGGTAATTATCAAATAATGAGTTCTTCATCTCCCCCAATTCACCTGTCACTACCCAGTCTCCACAGTAACTCATCCACTAACATGCCATATATCTAATCTCCCAAGTTCCACAGCCTTGAATTTAGACTTGGCCCCTGGTAATAGTCTCCTGCCCCAGATCTGGGACTCTATCTGTCTGGGACTCTGCCAGGGCAGTTCCAGACAAGTTTGGCGGTATTTAGGCCTAGGATGCAGATGGAATTCTCCTTTCAGAGAAAGAACGTGAGTATGTTTTTGCTAATACAGCTTCTAGAGTCAAGAGAACTACTGAGTGTTCAGCTCCAGACCCTTCTCTAGACTGGGCTGTTTGTGTGTTTCCAGCACTTCACGTAGAGAAGCTTGCAAATGAGCCCTGTGTGCAGACACTGCTTTTTTCTCACTTATATAGGTTAGAAGATTCTTTACTGGAGAATCCAAGGTGCTGAGGTAAATCTGCAGAATGTGTCTCTGAACCTGAATACAGAGCTTCTCTCATTCCCTCTCACTTAGCTGTGCCCTAATGGCCACTGTCCTTGGGCTCTTCTTGTTCCTGAAAAGCATACCCCTGTTTCATTCTTCCAGGAAAAAAAAAAAAAAAGACTGTCCACAATCTTACTTCAGATTCCAGAACAGAAGAAAGTCTGTCCCGGATCTGGATGGTCTGCCGGGTTATGTAGTCCACTCAGGAGAGATGGTTCAAGAGTTTCCACTCAGGATTTTCCAGCTGTCATTGTGTTCTTGGTAGGTTCATTTTTTTTTTTTTCCAGGCTAGGAATGTCATGAGGGAGCATTCGTAGTCAGAGCCTCTGGGAAGAAGCAGGGCAGAGTGTAGGGCATCCCACACTGCCTTCTGAAGGGAAGGATGAAAAGTGTCATCGCAGGGAAATGGTGCCTGTACAAAACACAAGGGGGGAAGAAGGATGGAGGAGCTGGGACACTCGGAGACACCCCGAGGAGAATGTTGAAGATTCTGGAGAGCTTTTGAGGGAAACTGGGCAAGCGGCTCAAATGGTCATAGCAAAGTGATTCTCAGGTTTCCTCAGAGCTTAGAAATAAGAAACTTTGACTAGTTGGGATTAGGGCCACGTCCCACTGGCTAAGCGGAGGACTGTCCACATGACGTTGTGGGTGGCGGTGCGTGGCTGTGGGAAGCTCCCTGCCTGTGAGGTGCAGAACGACCCCCACTGTGCGAGAGCGAGCAAAGAGATGGACGGGAGGCGGGCAGAGTGCTCCCAGAGCAGCATGATGTGTAGGGTTAGGGGAAAAGCACCAAACCTGGAAGAGAAGAGGCTCTGACCGGTGTCTGGTGAGTGAAATAACAAATGGAGACAGTTAAAAAGGTTTGTCAAATGCTCAGACTAACGAGGATGTGATTGTGTTCAAGGGAGCACCAAAGTTTGTGCTTAGGATGTGAGGGGAAGGAAGCTAATGAGGCTAATTTTGAGTCCTCAACGTAGTATATTTCCAAAGAGGTGGAAATAGATTGTCAGACTGTCGCTGGAAAGGCGACATAATAATTGGAGGATGTGGGCATCGATCCCACTACCTCTCGCATGCTAAGCGAGCGCTCTACCATTTGAGCTAATCCCCCATACAGGCGGGCTTTTTCTTTTCTTTACTTTCTTTTATGGCCAGTGAGTCCACTGGTTGTCATAATTATGTGCGCTAGTTAGGGCCCAGGAAAGCATGATAGTCAAGGCCCAAAACTCAGAGCCGAGATTCTCATCGCCTAATTGCCCAAAAGTGTAAGGAGTGAGCTAGGAGCCTGAGAAGACAAGACAAAGTCAGAAAAGTAAGCCTGTTTCTGCCGGTTTCGAATCGGAGAGCTCTGATGGCCACTATACTACGGACGGAAACACCCTTCAGTGCCAGTTCTAGACCCTTTAGCATCCAGGATAGACACCGCGTCCTTCCTAAAGTACTACGCAGAAGTTACAGATCCACAGGAACAGAGAGAACCGCAGGGGACGCAGCCAAACCGATGATAAAAGCCACAGTGGAGAGGAGAGACCCTGGTACAGGGGAAGACTAAGAGGTGTGGCTTCGGCGGCCCGGAAAGAGGAAAGAACTCAACGGAGGGAAGAGCCTTGGTGTAGGAATCCCCGAGCGGAGACGCGGTGGTGCATCTCAGGGAAATCTGCAGTGTGTAAAACACAGGGAGGGCAGGAGGATGAGGGAGCCTGATGACCATGAGACATGGTTAGGAGAACTTTGCAGATGCTGGAGAGCTCTTGAGCGCCCCTCGGCAGGTGCCTCAAAAAGTCACAGCACCGCGTAACGGAAAGAGTCTCAGTGCCTCAGAGCTTTAGAAATGGAAATTGAGACCAGCAGGGATGGGGCCGGGATCCACTCAGGCCGCAGGGAGGTTTTGCTTACGCCGCGCCTTCGGCAGCAGCCCAGGGCTGTCCAGTAGCTCCCTGCTGCGGCGGCGAAGAAAAAAAAAAAATCCCCACGACGGCGAAAAGATAGACAAGCACAGGGAAATTCCCAGAGAGGAGGGCAAAGCAAGCTCAAGATGCGGAGGTTTAAGGGGAAAGGCCTAAATACGGGCGCACAGAGCGGTCCCGACTCAACGTTTGCAAACGCTTTCAAACACTTGTTAAAGGCACAGAACAACACGCACGGTGCGAATGGGAGAACCCTCGGGAGACTGTGACTGTGCAGAAAGTGTCTCAGAACACCCTGATGCCGCTGTCGTGGCCACGTGCGCGGTGGAGGCTCTGGGGCGACATTTTCAGTTTCTAAAGGAACTGTCGTGCTAGGGTACAAGCTTCCCCTCCAGAGGACCCGGCTTTGATGCCCGGTACCCACAGGGAAGCTCATGATGAGCTCAACTCGAGCACTAGGGCACCTAGTGCTGGCCTAGTTCTGGCCACTTCGGACACTGCACGAAAACACCCATAAATATAAGAATGTGTTTATTTATTTATTTAATTTTTTTTCTCAATTTATTCATTATATCTCCCGATTGAATGGCAGAGAAACACTTAAAGAAATGCTCAGCATCCTTCGTCATCAGGGAAATTCAAATCAAAACAGTTCTGAGATTCCATCTTACACCGATCAGAACGGCTAAGATCAGAAACTCAAGTAACATAAGAAACATTAGCCTCTTTCTTGTGGATCATGTCAGCCTTCCCTCCGTTGGTGTCAGCCAATGACACACAGAAACCCTACTAGGGACTCCCAGTGGCCGACCATCCTCTCTACCCCACCCACATTCCCTGGGGACTTTGCCTTTCGGTGGGGATCCAGGTCCTCCTAGCTCTTTTCACTGCCCCTCAAAGCCTCTCCTCAGAGCCCATCTCCAATCCTTTGTGTCAGCTATTGATCAGAAACACTTTCTAGCATGACCCTCCAGGAACCACACTGAGCGGGGAAACAGGCAGGAATTTCCATTGTCCTTCCTGCCCTCCATTCTGATCTCTCTAGACCCACTCTTAGTCCTCTAGCAGCTGCCTGCAGGAGCCCCTCTTCCCAC
Organism: Psammomys obesus; assembly: GCF_907164565.1. Lineage (NCBI taxonomy): Eukaryota > Metazoa > Chordata > Mammalia > Rodentia > Muridae > Psammomys > Psammomys obesus. Next base: position 319,315 of record NW_026590628.1, on the reverse strand, counting down.
CCTACCTCCACTCAGTGGGACCATGGTGCCAATCCTGGTCCCCTAGCTCTTTCCATTGACCCTCTGACACTTTCCTCATAGCCCATCTCTGCATCAGAGTTTTGACTTCTTTAAAACTCAGTTATGGCATGGAAATACATTTTTATTTTAATCCCAAGAGTGGGATATGGGGCTGCCTCAGTTTATCCACAGCTGACAATTGCCTTGTGCAGCTCAGAAAGGGGTGTGGTTTTTGCCAGCTACAGTTAGTGGAATTCTGAGGACTCTGAGAAGGTATAATAAATACCAGAGCCAGGAGAGAGCCAAACAAACAAACAAACAAACAAACAAACACAACTTGGAGAAATAATGCTGCTGCTGGTTCATCCTGCTGCTGCATTTGCTGTTTGCTGTTGTGCTGAACTGCTAGATATCCTGATGACTGAGATTGGTTTGCCCCAAAGGACCCAATGACCCTAACCAGCCAGAGGTAGCTAAAGAGAACTCCACCCCCTCTCCCCATTAACCTTTCTCTCCTACCTAGTGTTGGGTTGTTGGAAGTTATTAGGAATGATAATGGGGTGGAGAAGGAAGGTAAAGTCATAAAAAGATCCAATTAAAATAGATTTTAAAAATACATGCTACACATCTCCATTCCTTTGGTCATCCACCAACCTGAAGAAGCCCTCTCGAGCAGGAACCCACATCCACCACACTTGCCTAGGATCCAGAGTGGCCAACTGCAACTGAAAAATACTCACCCAACAGAGACAAGATCAGATATCTACACCATGAAACACCTCAACTGTCACAACTCCACTGCCTATGTGGACAGGCAAGACAATATGGCTCCTCAAGAAGGCAGTACCCTATTGCATGAGGCCTGGAGAAATGCAATATAGCTGAAGCATAAAACAAGAACTTCAAAAGAGTAATTATGAATGTGTTTATTAATGACCTTAAACCTGTTGAAGTCCGCCAATATTGAGACGTAACCAGACATGCCTAGGCCTTGCTATCTAACACAAAAACAGCCGTTTTGTCTTCCCTAGCTCAAAATTCAATACTTGCTGCTTAGAATAGAATAATGACAGAGATAAATGTATATTCTGCTCAAGCTATACCACAATACCCTGCTATGTTCCTTTCTCACAGGTATGTAGGAAGCTGGAAGGTCCTCAAACACCCAAGAGAGGGAACTGGAAAGTTCCCAATTTCCCCTATCCTATATCCCAACCAATCAGTTTAAAAGGTCAGCTGAAATGCTTTTTCTAGTATGCCTGAAATAGAATTGATTCTTCCAGATTGGTTGTGGTCTTTTCTTTTAAAAGCTCACTCGGAGAATGACTTGGCATCACAGTCCACTGCCAAGTCCACTGTGTCCCTGATTATGATCAGTCTTGGGTGAGTGTTCAATAAACTATATCTGACTGAGATCTGTGTCTGAATGGTTTTGAGGCTATTCTTGGACTATAAGAAACCTTAAAAAAGAATATGAAAAACTAACAAACACTGCTGAATAAATGTTTAGCTTGAATGAAAGTAGCCTCCATAAACTCATAGGGAGTGGCATTATTTGAAAGGATTAGGACATATGACCTTGTTGGAGTAGGTTTGGCTTTATTGGAGGAAGTGTGTCACTGGGGTGGACTTTAAGGATTCAGAAGCTCAAGCTCACGCTCTCTTCCTGCTGCCTGCCTGGCCAAAAGTAGAACTCTCTCATCTCCTCTCCAGCACTATGTCTGCCTGAGTGTTGCCATGCTTCCAGCCAAGCTGATAATGAACTAAACCTCTGAACTGTAACCCAGTCCCAACTAAATGCTTTCCTTTATGAGAGTTGACATGGTCATGGTGTCTCTTTACAGAATAGAAACCCTAAGGCAATGAAATAAGAAAAACATTTCAAGACATGAAAGTAAATACAGTCATTAAAGAAAACCTAAACTGAGCTGAAACTGGAAATAACAAACTTAGTATAAGGTAAGCCTCATCAACAGACTATAAAACATTTAAGAGAGAATATGAAGACAAGGTAGAATAAATGAATAGCTCAGTCAAAGAAAATGTTAAATCTAAAAATGTCTAATCACAAAACATCCAGAAAGTCTGATCAAAGGCACACAAAAATATTTTTAAATAAAGTCAGAAAAGGAATTTTCTCTAATCTAAAGAAGGAGGTACCTGTCCGAGTAGAAGAAGCACACAGAACACCAAAGAGGACCAGGAAAGAATTTTTTTTTTAAGATTTATTTATTATTTATACAACATTCTGCCTGCACACCAGATCTTACTATAGATGGTTATGAGCCACCATGTGGTTGCTGGGAATTGAACTCAGGACCCTTGAAAGAACAGCGAATGCTTTTAACCTCGGGGCCAGCTCTCCAGTCCAAGGAGAGAAATTCTTTCTCAGAGCACATAATACTCAAAGCAATAAACATATAGAATACAACAAAGATACAATATATTAAAAGTTGCAAGGGAAAAATATCAGTCATATAAAGGCATGCCCATTAGAATAACACCTGAATTTTCAATGGACACTTTGAAAACCACTAGTGCCTGGACAGATGTTCCACAATCTCAGAGAGACTACAGATGCCAACCCAGACTTCTACACACAGTAAAACTGTCAATCACAATCAACTGGGGAAGAAAAGCATTCCACAATGAAACCAAATTTAAATAATTTCTATCTACCAACCCATTGCTACAGAAAACATTAGAAGAAAAACTTCAGTCTGAGGAGATCGGCCCATCCAAAAAAGAGACAAGGAAAAATAACCCCAGAACAGTAAATCAAAAGAAGGGGAAAAACTCACACAACAACAACAACAATAACAAAATAACAGAAATCAATACACACTTCTCTTTGGTAACAGACTAAGAGGTTAAATTAGAAAACAGAATCCATCTCTTTACTGAATCTAAGAAATAAACCTCATCATCAAATATAGAGATCACCTCTGGGTAAAAACATGGAAAAAGACATTCTAAGCAAATGGACCCAAGAAGCAGGCAGGTGTAGTTATTTTAATATCAGACAAAATAGACTTTAATCAAAACTGACCAGAGAAGAAAGAGAAGGACACTACATACTCTTTAAAGAAAAAATCCACCAAGAGAATATTACAATTTCAAACAGTTATGCATCAAACTCAAGAGTGCTCAAGTTCATAAGAGAAATACCAGTACAGTTAAAACCACATATTTATCCTCACAGAGTGACAGGGGTGACTTCCATTCCCCACTTTCCTCAATAGACAGTTCATCAAGACAAAAATTAAACAGAGAAATGCTGCAGTTAAATAACATCACAAGTCAAATGGACCTCACAGACATCTACAGAACTAAACACTAAACACTAAGGAATACACTTTCTTTTCAGCAGCTCATGAGACATGCTCCAAAACTGGCCACATGCTAGGACACAAAGCAGGCTTCGATAGATATAAGAAAAGTGAAATTACATCCTACCTCTTATCTGGATTAAAGCTGGATAACAATAGCAGCTGAAAGTTTACAAACTCACATAAACTGAGAAATTCACTACTGAATAAAGAACAGGTCACTACAGAATTCAAGAAACAAATTAAATCCTCTTAAAATTGAATTAAAGTAAACATACCTTACCCACACCTGTTGAATACAAGGAAGGTGGTGCGAAGAGGGCAAGTTCACAGCACTAAATGCCTACATCAAAAACTACAGAGATCTCATAATGGTAACTTGGTTACATAAATGTTTTTTTGAAAGCTCTAGGCAATGACAAAAGGGAATAACACCCCAACAAAGAAGACAGCCAGAAATAATCAAACTCAGAGCTGAAATCAGTGAGAAAGAAACAAGCAAACAAACATTTTAAAAAATTCAAAGAATCAGTGCAATGAATAGCTTTTTTGAGAAAATCATCATAATTGTCAAAGTTTTATCAAAATTACATAAAATACAAAGAGAAGATCCATATTAACAAAACTAGAAAGGAAGGGGAACATTACAGCAAATACTGAGGAAACTCAGACTATCACAAGGACTTACTTTGAAAATTTATATTCCAGCAAATTGGAAAAACTACAAGAAATGGATGAGCTTCTTGATATTCATTACCTATCAATGTTAAGATCAAATTAGAAATTAAACAAAGTCATAACTTCTAGTAAAATAAAAGTCCCTAACCCAAATGAATATATACACAAAAATAAGAAGCTCAGGGACAAATGGACTCAATTCATAATTCTACCTGACCTTCAAAGAAGAATGAAGAACAATACTACTCAAATTATCCCCAAAAATAGTATCTGAAAGAACATTTTTAAAAAGATACTATAATCCCAATACCAAAACCACAGAAAGACCCAACAAAAAATATAGACTAATATCACTTATAGACAGAGATGCAAAAATTCTCAATAAAATACCTGCAAACAGAATCCAAGAACACATCAGAAATGTTATCTATTGTCATCAAATTGGTTTTACCTCAGAGATGCAGATGTGGTTCTATATATATATAACTCAATAAACACAATCTACCATATAAACAGACAGAAAGGCCAACACCACCATCTTATTAGCTGTAGAAAGGGCCCTTGAAAACATCCAACACACCTCTGTGGTAGAGGCCATGGAGAGGTTAGGACACACCTGAGTATAAGAGTAGCAATTCCACAGCCAACATCAGCCTAAACATAGAAAAACCCAAAGCATTTCCACTACTGTGAGTTGAACAAGATGAGGATGACCACTCATTCCCATCTGATACATGGGATACATCTGATACATCATTTGAAATCTTATCAAAAGCGTTAACAAAACTGAAGATCAAGGAGAAGCAAATAGAAAATAGAGAAGTCAAAACATCTTCGTTTGTAGATGACATTTTATATATAAAGAACCTTAAAAACTGCATCAAAATTTTTCTATAGCTGATAAATTCTTTCAGCAAAATAGCAGGATACAAAATTAACACATAAAAATTCAGTAACCCTCCTACATACAAATGACAAAGAAATCAGGAAAACAACACCTTTAACAATTTCCTCAAAATCTATCCTGGCATAACTTTAACCAAACAAGTGAAACACATGTAAATAAAAAACTTTAAGAAACTGAAGAAAGAAACTTAAGAAGACATTAGAAAATCTTCCATGCTTACGGATTGATAGGATTAATATTGTAAAAATGGGCATCTTGCCAAAATAAATATACAGATTCAATGCAATCCCCATCAAAATCCCAACACAATGCTTCATAAATATTAAAAAAAAAAACAGAAACAACCTTCAAGTTAATATGAAAATACAAAAAAAACAAAAAACAAAAAACAAAAAAACAAACAAACCCTTAAGGTAGCTAAAATAATCCAGACCAATAAAAGAACTGCTAAAGTATCACCTCCCAGTGTATTATGGAGTCATGGTAGTAAAAATAGCATGGTGTACATGTGAAACCAGATATGTTGATCGCTGAGATCGAATTGAAGACTCAGACATCTATGGACAACTGTTGACAGAGAAGCCTAAAATACAAACTGTAGTAACGACAGCATCTCCAACAAATGGTGCTGATCTAACTGGACAGCTGCATATGCAAAAATGAAACTAGATCCCCATCTGTCATCCTGAAGAAAACTCAACTCCAAATGGCATAAAACTCCAAATGGTTTTATGCCAACATAAAACCAGATGTACTGAATTTGGTAGAAGAAAAAGAAAGGAATAGGCTTGAATTCATTGGCACAAGAAAGGGCTTTCTGAAAAGGGCATTGATAGCATGGGTACTAAAATTAATAAAATGGAATCTTATTAATAAATTAATTAATAATCTTATTAAAATTAATAAAATGGAAGCTAAAAAAAACCCCTCTGTACAAAAAGGACAGTGTCATTTTGTCAAAGACAGAGCCTGCAAAAACAGCAGGCTCAAGAAAGGGGAAAATTCTTTGCAAATTATACATCGGATAGAGGGTTAATACCTAGTATCTATAAGAACTAAAAAACTTAACATCAAGAGAACAACACAAGTAAAAATGGCTACAAGTACTAAGCAAAGAGTTCTCAAAAGATGAGATTCAAGTGGCCGAGAAACAAATAAATGCTCATCAACCTTAGGTATCAAGGAAATGAAAATCAAAACTCCTTTAAGATTTCACCTTACCTCAGAAGAGCCAAGATCATTAAAGCAAATGACAACGCACGCTGATGAGCCTGTGGGGAAGGGGAAACACTTACTCATTGTTAGTGGGAGTCCAAATTTGTACAGCCACTATAGAAGTCCGTGTGGCAGTTCGTCAGGAAGGTGGGGCTTGATCTACCTCAAAATCCAGTTAATGCTGGGCAGGGTGGTGCCTCAAATCTCAGAACGTCTAGGGCAGAGGCAGGAGGATTTCTGTGACTATGAGGGTAGTGAGTTCCAGAGTAGCCAGGGCTATGCAGAGAGACCCTGTCTCAAGCAAACAAACAAACAAGCTAATACAATCCAGCCATACCACTCTGTGGTATACACTACAGAGATGCTAGCTCATTCATGTTCAACGGTGCTGTATTTGTAATATCCAGAAGGTAGAAACAGCCTAGATTTCCATTAACTGATGAATTCATAATGAAAATGTTTATACAATGGAACATTATCCAGTTGTTAAGAGAAATGTAGCCACAGAGGTATGTACCTAGAAAAGGAATAAGGTGCCTGAGGAACGACAAAGAGAATATAGTGTTATGGAGGAACAAAGATAAAACTAGAATAGAATAGGAGGACTAAATAGGTAGTTTGATGGAAGAGAAGGACAAAGGAGGGAATGTGGGGAAGGACAGCTAAGAGTAAAGGGCATATGAAAAATCACAGGGAAACCTACAGTAAGCTTCCACATAGGGATCTAAATGCAGCCACCATTAATAGTGAGACAACGCCCTAAGTAGACCTCTAAGCACACCAACTAAAACCTCCAGGGTCGGGAATGGGTTGCTTGTTGTTGAAACATTGGCCTAAGAGACCCCATGGAAACCTCCAAATGTCGCAGGCTGTTGCCAAGGTTACCGGTTACTCCCCACAATCAGATTGTTAAGCCGTATTGCTGAAGATAATTGCTTTTGTCACTGAACGTGGAGAAGTCAAGGGGGTTTTGAGAAGGAGCTATGTTCCTCCTCACAGACATAAATCACAGCCTTGGGGAAAGCCTCAGTTGATCAGCCCAGCTCTCAACATTCCTGATTTTTTTTTTTTAACTTTTGAAATACTGCAGCCATAAGAGCTGTTGCACAATGGATATTGCAAGAATTCATTTGTTAGAGAAGTAAATGACTAAATGACTTCACACCCCTCTTCATGTCTTAACTGCAGCCAGGCATCTTCAGGCTGAGAGAGCATCTGCCTTGCTTCCTCCATCAAGATGATAGGAAGTTCAACTATTTACTTGTGGCATATAGTGTAGGCTAAATATCCTCACTAGCCATCTCATCAAGCAGTTGGAACTGGTTTCAATGTGATCAGTGACCATCAGCAGTTATTTTATTTTTCAGATATGACTTGAAATTCTCTCCAGTCCTTCCTTGTCATCCACTGTCAACCCACCACACAAGCAACTAATAGATCCTGGGTGGAAAAGGAGCCCCTCCTTGTCCTCTCTGAGGTTGGACCTCAGGCCTTCTGGCAGGAGATTGACAGATCTGCAGCTCCACTGAGACAA
>NW_026590628.1:265446-311642 GCF_907164565.1 Psammomys obesus | reverse complement strand
CTGTCAATGACAGGGAGTAGATTTCCAGTTAGAGTCGCTAGGCCGGACTTTTTACTCTGTTATGAAAATGAAGCCATAAAAACACAACTGTTTCCGCCCGGTTTCGAACCGAGGACCTCTCGCGTGTGAGGCGAGCGTGATAACCACTACACTACGGAAACGACACGGAAAGATGCTCTTTGGGCTTTTTCTTCTCTCTATAAACCAAGATGGATCCTGCGTCCTTTCTAGAGTGGCGCGCAGAAGTCACAGATCCGCATTAACGGGGAGACTCTCAAAGAACGTTGGTACCCACGCCAGCAAGGAAAACCACAGCGGAGCGGCGAGGCCCCGGCGTGCAGGGGAGGAGAAGACGTGCGCCCTGGACGGCGCGGCCGTGGAGAGCCCGCGAAGGGGGAGCACCGCGGTAGGAATCCACGCTCCGGGGCCCCGCGGAGCACCGCAGGGGAGTCCCAGCGTGGGAACTCGGGGAGGCGGAGGCGGGAGGAGCCCGATCGCCCGGACACTGGAGGGGAACGCTGCGGACGCTGGAGCTTGGGAGAGAACCGGGAGGGAGGTCCAAGCACTCCCAGAACCGCGCGAAGGAATGACTGTTCCCGCAGACCCGAAAGCGCAAGTTGGAGACTTGGCGCGGGGGGTGGGGGTGGGGGCGCATCCCGCCCAGGCCAGGGGAGGCCGGTCCGGGCGATGCCGTCGGGGGCCGCGCAGGGCGGTGCGCAGCTCCCGCGAGGCGCAGAGCAACCCTGCACCACCGCGGTGGAGCGAGCAAAGAGAAGGAAAGACGGATTCCGGAGAGGCGGGCGGGGAAGGCCCAGCTCGGCGCTGTCCTGAGGAAAACCCCAGGGCGGGTTGCACAGAAGAGGGTCCGACCCAGTGTCCGGCAGGTCAAAAGACAAGTGCGGACGCTTAGAGCATTTGTTAAATTCACCGAATAAATGAGTGGTGCGTGCTATGGGCGTGAGAAAGGGTCAAGTGACTGTTCAAACGAGCACTGAAGTTTGTGTTTAGAGTGTGACGGCAAGACAGTGTGTGTAATCTTGTCAGTTTTGGGTCTTCAATGTAGTGTAATAGGTTTCTAGAGCAGTGGAAGCGGCAGTTTGTCAGGCTGTGTCTGGAAGGTGACATAATAATTGGAGGATGTGGGCATCGATCCCACTACCTCTCGCATGCTAAGCGAGCGCTCTACCATTTGAGCTAATCCCCCGACGGGGCATGGTTTTCTTGTACTTCCTTTGCTGGCCAGTGAGTCCACTGTCCGTCACGCAGTTGTGGGCTCCGGGTAGGGTTCAAGAAAGCATGGGAGTCACAGGCAAAAGGGTAAGTCGAGATTCCTGTCTCCTAACTGGTCAGGCGTGCAGGGAGTGAGCTGAGAGCCTGAAAACACATGGGAAAGGGAAGAAAACTAAAACAAAAGAACCAACTTGCTGTTTCCGCCCGGTTTCGAACCGGGGACCTCTTGCGTGTTAGGCAAGCGTGATGACCACTACACTACGGAAACACACCCATGAGCAACCACTTTCCTAGTTTCTACAGATACGTTCAAAACCTCCTTAGCTAAGGGGTTGATGGTGGCATTCTTTGTACATGTATGTATCACAGAGATATGCTGCATAAGTCAAATGGACCTAGCAGACATCTACAGAACATTCCAACTAAGCACTAAAGAATATACTTTCTTTTCAGCCGTTCATGGAAACGTGCTCAAGAATTGGCCACATGCTAGGACACAAAGCAAGTCTTGACAGATGTAAGAGAATTGAAATAGCGCTCCTCTTCCTATCTGACCCCGAGGACTAAAGCTGGATATCAACTCAACGGAAAGTATACAAACTCCTGTTAACTGGACAATTCACTACTTAATAGAGAACAGGTCAAGACAGAAATCAAGATATAAATTAAATACTTTTAAAACTGAGTGAAGATAAGAACAACATGCGCACAGCTATTGGACACAAGGAAGGGGGTTCTGAGAGGCAAGTTCATACCACTAAGTGTCTCTCTTTACACATCTATATATTACTATATGCTTACCACTATACATTTAAATATAAGAGAATATCTACTTACATACTGATATAAGAGATTTCATAACAGTAACTTAGTGATACACCTGAAAGTTCTAGAACAAGAAGGTCTGACAACCCCAAAGAGAAGACAGCTAGAAATCATCAAATTCCAGGATGAAATCGAGGAAATAGGAACAAGCAAACATACATACAAAAATAATACAAAGACTTAATAAAATGAGCTTCTTCTTTGAGAACATCAGCAAGACTGAAAAACTTACAGCAAAATTAAATAAAAGAAAGAGAAGTGACCCTTATTAATAAAAGGGAAATGAAAAGAACATTGAAAAAGACACTGAAGGAATTCAGAGAATCATGAGGACATACTTTGAAAAGCTATCGTCCACCAAATTGGAAAGCCTACAAGAAATGGATGAAAATCCTGTTATGTATCACCTATCAAATTGAAGCCAAAGTCAAACAAGCAATTTAAGCATACCCATAACCTCTAGTAAAATAGAAGTCTCCCTGCACCCCTAAAAGCAAGGGGTGGCCAGATGAATTTAATGCAGAATGCTACCAAACCTTCAAAGAAGAATGAACAAAACTCCTCAAATTATTTTAAAAAATAGTAACTGAAGGAACACTTCCGAATTCTAAGCACAAAGCTACTATTATTCCTGTAAAACTTTGCAAAGACACAACAAAAAATGTATAGAACAATAGCATTTATGGACGTAGACAAAAAATTCTTAACGAAATACTTGCAAACTGCATCCAGGAACATATAAAAAAGGTTATCTATCATGATCAAATTGATTTCACCCCAGAAATGCAGGGGTGGTACAATATGTAAATCAATAACCATAATCGACCACATAAGCAGATTGAAAGACAAGAAACATCATCATCTCATTAGATGCAGAAAATTCAACACCCCTTCATGATAAAAGTCCTGGAGAGACTAGGGATGAAAAAGACATACCTCAGTATAATGCAATTTACAGCAAGCTCACAGCCAACATCAACCTATAGAAACAGATATTTGAAGCATTTCCACTAATATCAGGAACAAGACAAGAATGTTACTCTTTCCATATCTGTTCAATATGGTGTTTGAAGTCCTATCGGGAACATAAAGAAAACTGAAGGAGATCAAGTGGATGCAAAAAGGAAAAGAAATCAAAGTATCTTATTTGTAGATGACATTATTATTTTTTTGTTTTTAAATCGTATTTTTAATTTTTTTAAATTAATTACAGTTTATTCACTTAGTATCCCCATGTAGCTCCTTCCCTTCCCCCTTCCCAATCCCACCCTCCTTCACCCTTTTCCACCCATGACCCTCCCCAAGTCCACTGATTGGGGAGGTCTTCTTTTCCTTCCTTCTGATCCTACTCTATCAGATCTCATCAGGAGTGTCTGCATTGTCTTCTTCTGTGGCCTGTTAAGGCTGCTCCCCCCTCAGGAGGAGTGATCCAAGAGCAGGCCAATCAGTTCATATCAAACACAGTCCCTGTTCCCATTAGTATGGAACCCTCTTGGACACTGAACTGCCATGGGCTACATCTGTGCAGGTTATCTCCATGAATGGTCCTTGGTTGGAGTATCAGTCTTAGAAAAGACCCCTGTGCCCAGATTTTTTGGTTCTGTTGCTCTCCTTGTGGAGCTCCTAGCTTCTCCAGGTCTTACTATCTCCCCCTTCTTTCATAAGATTCCCTGTACTCTGCCCAAAGTTTGGCTGTAAGTCTCAGCCTCTGTTCTGATACCCTGCAAGGTAGGGTCTTTCAGAGGCCCTCTGTGGCAGGTTCCTGTCCTGTTCCCTGTTTTCTCCTTCTTCTGATGTCCATCTGTTTGCCTTTCTGAATGGGGATTGTGTAACTTAGCCAGAGTCCTCCTTCTTGATAAGTTTTTTTTTTTTTTTTTTGCAACAGTATTTTAATGGATTTAAGGGAGATTATTATCAGAAATGTGTGGCATTTGGGCATTGAAACACTTCTGTTCCAAACATTATCAATTACTATTAAATAATAGAGTACGTTCAAACTTGGCAGTTTTGTTATGGTTTTCATTCTTTTTGTTTTCCTCAAACTGTTATGTAGGCATTTTTATATTGTCCCTTCAGTCATGCATTATTTGTCTGTGTGCTTTGCACCTAACTCCTAATTCCTCTTAGTATTTCATTGCTACCCTAACTCCAGAAATCGTCTGTGTAGCATAAAAATGTGCTATGTAAGCATAAAATTATGCAAACAGACAAGGAGACACGTTTCCTATGGGAATTAGCTCTCTGGAAGTCCCTAGCAAAAATACCCTATTGGAATAAGACGTGCTCTTATAATCCTGCTTTCTCAGAAGCAAGACTGGAATTGATGAGCCTTTTTTTTTTTCTGTTTCTCTATGATTCTTGAAACAGTACAATTAACTATTCAAGGAAACATTTCTAATAGATCACTAAAAGCTTTAGCAAATATGAGTAGAAGGAAAATAAAATTTTAGGAGAGGTAATAAATCAGATTCAGCAACAGGAATTGCTTGTGGAAAAACCAAACATTGTAGGTAGTAAAAGGACAAGAGTTTTAGGGCTTTCTAAAGAAAATGTTTAATCAGGATCTATTAGGATAAATGCTCCGGATATTCCCTCTACAGTAAAGCTACTACAAAACCATTACCTAACACAGGTATTTATGATGAGGCAGAAAGAAGATAGGCAAACATAGAAGGTCAGAGAGTTTTGTATTATACTATAAGTTTTACGGACAGGCTAGCTCAAATATCTTATCTCTAAGGAAAGATTGTAAATCCTTAGCAAGACAAACAGGAGGAATTCCCCTAAGTGCTTTACTCTAAGGGGATTGTAAATCTTTAGCCGACTTGGTTCAGAGGGCAATGACAGCCCCTGTGGCCTTCCACTCACTAATTAGTAGCAGTAAACTGTGTAAACACCACTAGTTCTATGTTTGCTCTGCTTAAGAGGCTGTTAGGCCAAGATTTTTTGTAGACACTGCTTCTACCAGGTTACTCTTTCAGTTAAAATGTAAACTTTGTATTGTTAGTAAAAAGTCTGAATGCTCCGGGAAATATGTCAACTTTAGGTGCTTTTTATGTAATCACTATATAAGTGCTAGCTTGACTTCAGTAAATTGTAGAAGATCCAAACCAACTACCTGGTGTGGTCTCTGTCATTTCGCCTATCTGTGCCTTCCTGATATCCGAATTCTCTGATTTTCCTGTGGACGTGGGGCACCCAATGGGGCTGGTCCGTGGCATTTCATGGTCACATATTCAAAGTAATTTGATCTTTCTTTTTTATTTTTATTATTAGTTACATTTTATTAACTCTGTATGATTAGTTTCTTTAGGTGTACCGATTTTAGTATGTTTATCCTGTATCATATGTCTACTATCCAATTGTGAGTGGGTATATACCCTGTGTGGATGACATTATTTTATACATAAAAGACCCTAAGGATTGCATCAGGAAGCATCTATAGCTGATAAAAAAGTTTCAGCAAATTATCACACAAAAGCCAGAAAGAAACCAGGAAAACAATACCTTTCACAATATTCTCAAAAAATTCCTGGGATAACTCTATCCAAGGAAGTGAAAGATGTGCAAATAAAAAAATTTAAGACACTGAAAAAAGAATTGAAGAAGTCAGAAGATGGAATGATCTCTCATGCTCATGGGTTTACAAGATTAATATTGTAAAAATGGGCATTTTCTCAAAAGAAATTTACAGATCCAATGCAATCCCCATGAAAATTCCAGCACAGTTTTTCATATAAATTGAAAAAAATACTTTCAAGTTCATATGGAAATACAAAAACTCAGCTAAAATAATCCTGAATGATAAAAACAACAGCTAAAGTATCGCCATCCCTGACTTCAAGGTGTATTATGGAGCAATGGTACTAAAACAGCATGGTTTCCACATAAAACTGGACATGTTGATCAGTGGAATCCAACTGAAGACTTGCACGTAAGTTCACAAACCTATGGACAACTGACTGTTGACAAAGAAGCCAAAAATATAAATTGGAGAAAAGACAGCATCCCCAGCAAACAGTGCTTGTCAAACAGGACAGATGCATATACAAGAATAAAAATAGATCCACACAAAACTCAACTCTGAGTGGATCAATGATGTCAACATAAGACTAGATACTCCAATCTAACAGAAGACAAAGCAGGAGATAGATTTGAATTCACTGGCATGGGAAAGGACTTTCTGAATGGGTCACTGATGGTACAGGCACTAGGGTTAATAAAATGAAACCTCATGAAGATCAAAGCCTCTTTGCAGCACAAGACACCATCATGTGGACAAACTAGCAAGGTGTATAATGGGGGAAATTCTTTACCAATTATACATCTAACAGTGGGTTAGTATATACAATATGCAAGGAATTAAATAAAACAAAAACTGGGCCTTAAGAAAACAAATAACTATTTATTTGTTTATTTATCTTTTAATTTGCCTTTGCTTTCAAATAACCCTATTTTAAAATGGCATATATAACTAAACAGTTCTCAAAGGATCAAATACAAATGGCTGAGAAGCAGAAATGCTCAACATCCTTAGCCATCAGGGACATGCAAATCCAAACTACTTTGAGATTTCTTCTCACCTCTGTCAGAATGGCCAAGATCAATTAAAGAAATGACAGCACATGCTGGAGAGGCTGTGGGGAAAGGAGACACCTATGCTAGTTATTCAAACTAGCAGGCATTCAAATGTGGCAGGCCCTATGGAAACTGGTGTGGTGGTTCCTCAGGAAGCTGGGACTTGATCTACTTAAAATCCAGCTAAGAGTGGCATGGTGGTGCATGCCTTTAATCCTAGACCTTGGGAGGCATAGGCAGGACAAGCTCAGTGAGTTTGAGGGCACACACTGTGGTCTACATAGTGAGCTCCAGGACAGCCAAGGCTATGCACAGAGACCCTGACTCCAGCAATCAAACAAACAACACACACACACGCTAATGAGATCCATCTGCACTGCTCTGAGGCAGACACCCAAAGGAATCTACATCCCACTACAGAGCTATGGCTCGTTCATGTTCATTGTTGCTGTGTTTATAATATTCAGAAATTAGAAACAGCCTAGAACTGATGAATGAATAATGAAAATGTGGTGCATGTATACACTGGAATATTATTCGGCTGTTAAGAGAAATGATATTATAAAAATTGCACCTAAGTGGATAGAGCTAGAAAAAAAATGACCCAGAGTGAGGTAATCCAGATGCAAATGACTAATTATTATGTTCTCTCTTATATGTGGCTGTTGCTTTTAAGCTTTTGGTATGTGCACTACAATCTGAAAAACCACAGAGGTTTGGTACCCAGTACAGAACTGGGGTGCAGGAGAGGATCTCTCAAGGAAAGGGAGGCAGAATACAGTTGTTATAGAGGGACAAAAAGAAAGCTAGAATAGGAGGATGAAATAGTTGGAGAGAAGACAAGGGGATATGGGGAAGGGACATCAAAGGACTTGTCCACAACTGCCCCTTGCAGAGGCAACAAAGGCTCGGGGAAACTGAATATTTTTCACAAGGTCTCAGAGTGGGAAGTGGCGGCCCTGGATTGAAATGCAGACACTGAGCATCAAATAATGAGTTCTTCCTCTGCCTCAGCTCACCCGTCATCGACTGCTGTCTGTAATAACTCACTCGCCAACACTCCAAATATCTAACCTCCCAACCTCTACAGACACAAATTTAGACTGGGCTCTTGGTAATAGTCTCCAGCTGGGACTCTGTTGCTCTGGGACTCTGCCAGGGCAGTTCCAGACCAGTTTGGCACTTGGGCCCAGGCTGCCGGGGGACATTCTTCTGCAGAGAAAGAACAAATGAGTACGTTCTTGCTTTCACAGCTTCTGGAGACAAGATAGCAAATTGTTTTGCTCCAGACCCCGTGTCAGCAGGCCCTTCCGTGGACTGGGCTATGTATGTGTTCCAGCACTTCCCCAAACACAGAAGTGTGCAAACGAGCTCTGTGTCCACACACTGCCATTTCCTCCTCACCTGAGGAGCCAAAGTGCAGAAGCAAATCTGCAGACTGTGTCTGTGAACCCAAACCCGGGGCTTCTTCCCCTTCTCCTCCCCAGCTGTAGCCTAAGGGGGACTGTCCTTGGCCCCCTGTTCCAGGTCCTGGGACCTGGTCCTCAGCTCTGAGGCACTGCTCGTGGGGCCTATTCTACTGACAGCCCAGGCAAGGCTGCCCATTGTTTCATTCTTCCAGAAAGAAACAACTGTCCAATATCAAATTTCTTTCTTTCTTTCTTTCTTTCTTTCTTTCTTTCTTTCTTTCTTTCTTTCTTTCTTTCTTTCTTCTTTCTTTCCATTAGTGTTTGGCCAGCATGTCTGTCTGTGTGATGGTGTTGGATCCTCTGGAACTGGAGTTACAGACAGCTGTGAAACTGCTGTGTATGTGCTGGGAATTGAACCTGGGTCCTATGGAAGTGCAGCTCGTGCTCTTAACTGCTGAGGGATATCAAATTCCAGATTCAGGAACTGACCAAAACTAGTCCAGATATAGGGTAGTTCATTGGGAAAAGTCCCAAGTTAGGTAGTCTAACCAGGACACATGGGGCTCAGGAGTAACTCAGCAGCCAAAGTTGTTCTTGGTGGGTTCAGTGGTTGTTTTTCAGGTTAGGAATACTGGGTGTGTGCATTTCCAGTTAGAGCCACTGGTAGGAGGGAGGGTAATCCCAGGGTTTTCCTCACCTCCTTCTGAAAATGGGTACATGAAACATTAGAGTTTCTGTCCGGAGGACATGTAGAGTGAGGAAAGTGTGATGACCTTTACACCACAGAAACACCTTACAGTAACCTCACACCTTCTGTTATTTCACAATCCAAGGCAACACTGTATCCTTGCTAAGGTGCCATCAAGAACTTACATATCTACGTTAACAGGGGAAAGGGGGAAACAACCAGAGAAAGCAATCAAACCACGAATAAGAGCCGTGGACGAGAGGTGAGCTAACGACACAGGGGAGGAATAAGGAACAAATAAAGGCTCAGCCAGACTCAAAAGTCACAAAGCGTCTGGGGGATGGGGTTGTCCCACTGCTACTTCCATGCCAGTCGAGTGCTCTACCTCAGCTGACCCCACAGAGCCCTGGACTCAGCTCCCTTTTATCTGCAGTGGGCCTACCTAGGACCGCATGACTGTCAATTCCCAAAGCGCAGAGCCGAGCTTCTCACAGGCAATCTGCTCAAAAGCTGTTCAGGGTTGTAGAACCTATGTCATCTCTTTAAGATGGCGGTTCTCAACCTGTGGGTGGGGGGAATGAGTGACCGTTTCTCAGGGTTCACCTAAGACAACTAGAAAACATTTACGTTAGGATTCATAACAATAGGAAACTCACAGCCATGAATTAGCAATGAAAATAGGTTTATGGTTGTGGGTCACAAGAGGAACTGTATTAAAGAGTCGCAGCATTAGGGAGGTTGAGAACCACCGCTCTAAGAGAAAACGAAAAACGCTGAGAGGGCAGTGCTCATGGGAAAATGCGGAAAGCCAGCAAATTCCTGGTAGGGGGACGGTGTGGCCTCCTTTGCCTGTTCTTGGAAAGAGGATGGGCGATGTGCTCCTTAGGTCAAGAAAGACGGTGAAAGGCTCTCTCGGGCTGGACCACGGCAAACACAGGTCAGACCATGGCCTAGAGGTTTTGTCTATTGCCCTCTACCCAACCCCCCCCTACCCCTTGCTAAACTGTTAGATTACATTCCTAAAGCCAGCAAGGTCTATTCCCATATCTGGCCACTGACTCATTCCTGAGACTGATCGTCAAGATCCAACATCAAAAGTCAAGATCAAAATTCATTATTTGCCTAACCTAATTAAACTACCCAGTCATAACTTATCAACATGTCCTCGCTCATTCTTATACAGATCTCCCCTTTTATCCTCTTAAATTGACACTTGCCAACTAGGAATAGCACTACCTTAAGATCCAGCTATTCTACTCCTAGGCACATATCCAAAAGAGTCTCAAGTACACAACAAGGACATTTGCTCAACCATGTTTGTAGCAGCTTTATTTTAATAGCCAGAAGCTGGAAACAACCCAGATGCCCCTCAACTGAGAAATAGATACAAAAATTATGGTATAGCTATACAATGGAATATTACTCAGCAATTAAAAACAAGGAAATCATGAAATTTGCAGGTAAATGGTGGGAACTGGAAAAGATCATCCTGAGTGAGCTATCCCAGAAACAGAAAGACACACATGGTCTTTATAGACACATAATATACATACGATAAACCTGCCAAAATCTGTACACCTAAAGAAACTAATCAAGAGGGAGGACTCTGGCTAAAATACTCAATCCCCATCCAGAAAGGCAAGGAGGATGGACATCAGAAGAAGAAGAAGGAGAAAACAGGGAACAAGTTAGTAGCCTGCCACAGAGGGCCTCTGAAAAACTCTACCTTGCAGGGTATCAGAGCAGAGGCTGAGACTTATAGCCAAACTTTGGACAGGGAATCTTATGAAAGAAGGGGGAGATAGTAAGACCTGGAGAAGCTAGGAGCTCCACAAGGAGAGCAACAGAACCAAAAAATCTGGGCACAGGGGTCTTTTCTAAGACTGATACTCCAACCAAGGACCATTCATGGAGATAACCTAGAACCCCTGCACAGATGCAGCCCATGGCAGTTCAGTGTCCAAGTGGGTTCCATAGTAATGGGAACAGGGACTGCCTCTGACATAATCTGATTGGCCTGCTCTTTGATCACTCCCCCTGAGGGTGAAGCAGCCTTAACAGGCCACAGAGGAAGACAATGCAGCCACTCCTGATGAGATCTGATAGAGTAGGATCAGAAGGAAGGAAAAGAAGACCTCCTCAATCAGTGGACTTGGGGAGGGACATGCGTAGAGAAGTGGGAGGAAGTGAAGTATTGGGAGGGGAGGAGGCAGGGGGCTACAGGGGGGATACAAAGTGAATAAAGTGTAATTAATAAAAAATTTAAAAAATTAAAAAAAAATTGGAAACTTGAAAAAAAAAGCTGACAGTTGCAAATCTATTTCTGCTATGGTTTCTGTCCGTTTTCGGAGCCAGTCACCTTGTCTCTTTGCCTTGCTTAATAAAGGCTCTCTTTGTGTTTGTGTATGTGCCTAATCTGGGGTCCAGAAAGGAGCACCCCTTAGAACCCTTTAGATGAGTGTGACTCCGTTGAACAATCTGGGAAGTTCAAAAGCATCGGCCAACGTTGTTCCCGCCCGGTTTCGAACCGGGGACCTCTCGCGTGTGAGGCGAGCGTGATAACCACTACACTACGGAAACACCCTGTGGAAACAGTTCTGTCATCTTACAGTGTCCCAGAAAGACGTCGCATCCTTGCTGCCCGGAGTCCCGAAGAGCCGGGTCGACAGAACCTCAAGAATCGCCACCAAAGCCGGGCGAAACCGTCGCGGAGAGGCGAGACCCAGGGAAGGACCGACGACTGTGGCTGCCTTGGGCGGACGGGAGCGCTCACGCGAGGGGGAGGGCAGGGGCGGGCGTGTCCGCGGCTGGACCCCGCGGAGCAGCTCGCGGGAACCGCGCGTGCGAGACTCAGGAGGAGGAGGAGGAGGAGGAGGACGAAGCGGCTGAGCAGCGGGGGCAGCGGGGGACCCCGGGGCTCGGGGAGCCGAGATCCTCTGCGCAGACCGCGCCGAGTTAGAAACGAAGCGGAGACCGGCCGAGAGGGGCCCGGGTTCCCGTCGGGCGCGGGGAAGGGCGGTCCGTGCGGTGCTGGCGGTGGCGGTGCTGGCGGTGGGCAGCTCCGCGAGCTCAGCGCAACCTCCCCGTCAGGGTGCAAAGCGAGCAGAGACGGCCGGGAAAGGGAAGAGCCCGGAGAGGCGGGCGGAGAGCTCACGGCTCCGCGGGGCTAAGGCGCGGCTTTGGGGTCAGAGCGCGTCGGAGCGCGTCTGCCGAGGGAGGGAGCGGGTTAACGGAGGCCAAAACAGCCAATAGACGCCCAGGGGCCTGCGTGCAGGGTGTGTGTGAAGCCTGACTGTGTGTGTGTGACAGGAAGGAAGCGCGTGAGGTTAATCTTGTGTCCTCGACTAACGTACTGGAGTGGAAGGAGACATAATAATTGGAGGATGTGGGCATCGATCCCACTACCTCTCGCATGCTAAGCGAGCGCTCTACCATTTGAGCTAATCCCCCGACGGGGCACTGTTTTCTTGTACTTTCTTTGCTGGCCACTGAGTCCACTGTCCGTCACGCAGTTGTGGGCTCCGGGTAGGGTTCAAGAAAGCATGGGAGTCACAGGCAAAAGGGTAAGTCGAGATTCCTGTCTCCTAACTGGTCAGGCGTGCAGGGAGTGAGCTGAGAGCCTGAAAACACATGGGAAAGGGAAGAAAAACAGTCAAATTGCTGTTTCCGCCCGGTTTCGAACCGGGGACCTCTTGCGTGTTAGGCAAGCGTGATGACCACTACACTACGGAAACCCATTCATGTTTGTGTAACTTCCTAATTTCTACAGATAGTCACAACCTGCTTAGTTAATGGTTTGACGACAGCATTCTTTGTATATTTACATATCACGGAGTAGCTAAATCAAATAACGGTCCCTCTCCATCCCCAGCCCTTGGTGAGCCCACTCTACTGCCGCCGCCTGGGCACCGAGCTGGCACACTTCAAGCGACGTCCTGTGGAATTGGTTCCTCTGTGGCTGGTTTACCTCACTTCAGACCACGCCCTCTGCTTCACTCGCTGCAAGTGACCGAGTCTCTTTATAAAGGGACGAGAAGACAATGTTCCTTGTGCATCTGTTGTGTTTTCACCTGTCCATTGGCGCACAGTAGCTCGATTTCGTATCTTGGTTATTGTGAATACGAAGGCCTCAAGAATATTCTGATCCATTACCACGAATATCTCAGAACAAAAGGAATGACTTGGAACACCTTGATTCCACTGCTGTGGCCACATGCCCACTAAGGGGAAGGTTCTGTGGCTCTCTCTTCAGTTTCTAAAGGAAATGCCCATCCAGAGCACTAAGCACCTTCAGGCCAGCTCATAAAACAGCTCAACTCAAGTACTAGGGCATCTGTCACCCCCTTCTGGACGCTTCGGACACTGCACTCAAACATCACACACAGACTCTTGTGGATCCTCTCAGACTTCCCTTTGTGTCAGCCAATGGTACACAGAAACCCATTTTGTCAGTGTCTTAATTAGGGTGTTATTGCTTTAAAGAGACCCCATTACCATGGATTTTTTTTTAAAGGAAAACATTTACTTGGTGCTGGCTTATAGTTTCAGAGATTTAGTTCATTATCTTCATGTCAGGAAGCATGACAGTGTGTAGCCAGACATGGCACTGGAGAAGGAACTGAGAGTTCTACATCTTTTTTTTTTTTTTTTTAAGTAAGCAGGTATTTTATAGAGTACTTTTGCATTTATGTTCACAAAGGAGGAATTGCTCTATAATTTTTAAATTTATTTTTATATTGATCACAGTTTATTCACTTTGTACCCCCGCTGTAGTCCCAACCTCATTCCCTCCCAATCCCACCCCCCTCCCTCTTCTCCTCCCAAGCCCCAGAGTTCTGCATCTTGATACACAGGCAGCAGGAAGAAGACTGTGTGCTACACTGAGCATAGAAGACCTCAAAGTCCACCCCCACAGCGACTTCCTCCAATAAGGCCACACCTTGTAAGAGCGCCACTTCAAACACGTGAGTCAAACTACCACATTCCACTCCCCGGCCACCACAGGCTTGGAACCATACCATAACGCAGAAATACATTCAGTCCAACTTCAAAAGTTCCCATAGTCTAAACAGTCTCAAACTTGCTTAAAAGTTCAAAGTATCTTCTGAGATTCATGTAATCTCTTAAATGCAATCCCTTGTAAAATCAAAATGAAAAAAAAAAAAAAACCCTCCACATCATATACTTCCTATATACAGGGGCATAGCATATACCTTAGAGTTCTGAAAGGAAGCACAGTGAAGAAATACTGAACAAAGCAAGACTGAAAGCCAGCTGGGCAAACTCCAAACTCTGCATCTCCATGTCGTGTCAAAGCGCCCTTCAGATCTCCAACTCCTTTCCTATTTGTTAAATGCAACATTCTCACGAGCTGGTTTCACTCCCTCTTAGCAGCTCTCCTAGGTAGGTATTGCGGGACTCTGCCATCTCAAGCATCCTGGAGTCTCCAAAACAAGCCAGGCTTCACCTTCACAGCTTCATGTCATGGCCTCTCTGGACCTCCAAGCAGGGATGCTCTTGCCATAGTTTTCCTTAGTAACAGAAGGAGATTCCATAACTCCATTCTTCTAACCTTGACTCTAATGCCAGAACTCTGTGGCCAAAGTGGCCAAGTTCTGCTGTTTGCTGGGGCTGGAACATGGCCTCCTCCTTCAACTACATCTTCATCAGCTTTCTGGTTTAGATGTTTTCCTTCACTGCCTAAGCTTGGTTGTCCTGAACCTTGCTCAGGCTGACCTTGAACTCAGAGATCTGTATGCCAACTGTTCTCTAATTCCTTTTCACAAGGGTGGGATCTTGCCATAGTAATGGTGTCTCTTTACAGCAATAGAAACTCTAAAACAATGGAATAGGGAAAACATTTCAAGACATAAAAGTAGAACTAGACTCACTAATAAAAACCAAAACTGAAGTAAAACTGGAAATAAAAAACTTAGGATGGCAATCAAAAACCTCAGAGGTAACCCTCATCAACAGATTAAAAGATAATTAAGAGAGAATTTGAAGACAAGGTAGAATAAATGGTATCTCAAAGAAAATGTAAAATCTAAAAACAGCCAGTCACAAAATATCCAAAAAGTCTGATAAAAGCACAAAAAATATTTTTAACGAAATTATAGAAGAAAATTTTCCTAATCTAAAGAAGGAGGTACCTGTCCAAATAGAAGCACACAGAACACCAAACAGGACCAGAAAAGAAATTCTTCCCCAGAACACATAATATTCAAAACTCTAAATATATAGAACAAAGAAATAATATTAAAAATTGCAAGGGAAAAAGATCAGTCTTTTAAAGGCATGACATTAGAACACCTGACTTCTCAATGAATACTCTGTCCATTAGTGTGTAGACAGATGTTCCTCAATCTCAGAGAGACAGATCCCAGCCCAGAATACTTCACACAGCAAAACTGTCAATCACAATCAACTGGGAAAGAAAAGCACACCACAATGAAACCAAATTTAAATATTTTCTATCTACTAATCCAGCTCTACAGAAAACATTAGAAGGAAAACTTCAGTCTGAGGAGATTAGCTACATCCAAAAAGTCACAAGGAAAAAAGAATCTCAGAACAGTAAATCAAAAAAGGGGAAAAAAACTCACACTACCATAAGAAAATAACAGAAATAAATACACACTGCTTATTGATAACAGAGTAAGAGGTTAGATTAGAAAACAGAATCCATCTTTCTACTGAATCTAAGAAATAAACCTCATTATCAAGGATAGACATCACCTCAGGGTGAAAGGATAGAAAAAGATATCCCAAGCAAATGGACCAAAGAAACAAGCAGGTGTGCTGATATTTTGTCTGAGTAGAAGAGATAGAGAAGAACAATATATACTCCTCAAAGGAAAAGTCCACCAAGAGAATATTGCAATTTTAAACAGTTATGCACCAAACTCAAGAGTATGTCAGTTCATAAGAGACATACCAGTGCAGCCACAATCACATATTTATTCTCACACAGCGACAGGGGTGACTTCCATTCCCCACTTTCCTCAATAGACAGTTCATCAAGACAAAAACTAAACAGAGAAATGCTGCAGTTAAATAACATCACAAGTCAAATGGACCTCACAGACTTCTACAGAACTAAACACTAAGCTCTAAGGAATACACTTTCTTTTCAGCAGCTCATTGAACTTGTTCCAAAATTTGCCACATTCTAGGACATAAAGCAAGTTTGGACAGATGTAAGAAAATTGAAATAACACTCTGCCTCCTCTCTGACCGCTGTGGATTAAACTTGCATATCAACAGCAATAGAAACTATGCAAACTTTTAGAAACTGAATAACTTGCTACTGAATGAAAAATGGGTTAAGATGGAAATCAAGAAATGAATACTTTTAAAATTGAATAAAGATAAAAACTCAACATACCCACATCTAGGAAAGTTATTCAAAGAGGCAACTTCATAGCACTAAGTATTTCTCTCTCTATGTATATCATACACACACATGCACACGGAGAGGTCTCATGGCAGTAACTTAGTGACACCCCTGAAAGCTCTAGAACAACAAGAAGGAATAACACCCCAAAAGAGTAGACAGAAAGAAACAATAAAAGTTAGCCTAAAATCAATGAACTAGAAACATACAACCATATAGAAAACAATTGAAAGAATCAATAAAATGAGTTGGTTCTTTGAGAAAACCAACATGACTGACAAACTTTTAACCAGGTTAAATAAAATAAAAGAGAAGATCCATGCTAATGAAAATAGAAATGAAAAGAACATTGCAGCAGATACTGAGAAAACATCGTGTTGTAAGAACATACTTTGAAAATCTATATTCCACCAAATTGGAAAGCCTACAAAAAATGGATACATTTCTTTTACATAAGTCACATCAAAGTTAAGTCAAGATCAAATAAATAATTTATACACACCTATAACCTAGAAGTCCCCAAATCCTGACAAAAATAAAAATAAAAAAAAGAAAACCCTGGGGCAGGTGGATTCAATAACAAATCCTACCAAACCTTCAAAGAATAAAGAACAACGTTCCTCAAATCATTTCAAAAATACTTCTCAAATTATTTAAAAAAGCAGGAACTGAAGGACATTTCCTAATTCTTTTTATAAGGCTACTATTATCTCAGTAAAATTATGGGAAGACCCAACAAAAAATTTATAGATCAGTATAATTTATGGACATAGACAAAAAAGTTTCAGTGAAACACTTGCGAACTGAATGTGGATTAAACCTGCATATCAACAGCAATAGAAACTATGCAAACTTTTAGAAACTGAATAACTTGCTACTGAATGAAAAATGGGTTAAGATGGAAATCAAGAAATGAATACTTTTAAAATTGAATAAAGATAAAAACTCAACATACCCACATCTAGGAAAGTTATTCAAAGAGGCAACTTCATAGCACTAAGTATTTCTCTCTCTATGTATATCATACACACACATGCACATGCGTATTCAAGAATAAAAACAGATACACATCTATAATCCTGAATAAAACTCAACTCCAAGTAAATAAAGGACATTAACATAAGACCAAATATCCTAATGTATCCTGAATGTAAGAGCTTGTTAAAAAGGTCATCTATCATGATCAAAGTGGCTTCATCCCAGAGATGCAGGGTGGCTCAATATGTGTAACTCAGTAAACATAATCTACCACTTAAACAAACTGAAAGGCAGGAAACACCATCATCTCACTAGACGTAAAAGGGCCTTTGACAACATCCAACTCTCCTTCGTGATGAAAGTCCTAGAGAGATTAGGGATGCAAAGGACATATCTCAATATGAGAATGGAAATTTGCAGCAAGCTCATAGCTAACATCAGCCTAAACAGAAGCTCAAAGCATTTACACTAATATCAAGAACAAGACAAGAATGTCTACTTTTTTCAGTCTATTGAATATAGTATTTGGAGTCTTATAAGAACATTGAGAAGACTAAAGGGGCTACAAATAGAAAAGGAATAAGTCAAAGTACCTAAAGGATGTTATTCACAAAAGACCCTAAAGACTGCACCAGGAAACTTCTATAGCTGATAAACTCTTTCAGCAGAATATCAGGATACAAAATTAACACATAAAAATCAGTCGTCCTCCTACATCTAATGACAAACAATGGAGAAAGAAATCAGGAAAACAGTACCTTTCAAAATATCCTCAAAAAATCTTCAAAAATTTTCACGATATCTAGCCAAAGAATTGAAACATGTGCAATAAAAACTTTAAGACATTGAAGAAAGAAATTGAAGAAGATAATAGAAGATGGAAAGATCCTTCATGCTCGTGGTATGATAGGACACATATTGTGAAAAAGGGGCATTTACAAATTTGTACAAATTACAATTTACAAATTCAATGCAATTCCCATCCAAATTCCAACACAATTCTTCCTAGAAACTGAAAAAAAAAATCTTCAGAATTGTTAAAACTCAGGATAGTTAAAACAATCCTGAATGATAAAAGAACTGCTGAAGGTATCACCATTCCAGATTTCAAGATGTGTTATAGAGCCATGATGGTATCCACATAAAACCAGACATGTTAAGCAATCAAACTGAAGACCCACCTGTAAGTTAGCACACATATGGACAATTGATTGTTGACGAATAAGCCTAGAATACAGACTGGAGAAAAGACAGCTTCTCCCACCAATGGTGCTGGTCTAACTGGACGGCTGCGTATTCAAGAATAAAAACAGATACACATCTATAATCCTGAATAAAATTCAACTCCAAGTAAATAAAGGACATTAACATAAGACCAAATATCCTAAATCTGATTGGAACCGCGTGGAGCTGAAAACCTCTATACATCAAAGGACACCACCATTCGGACAAAATGGAAGACTATAGGATAGGGAAAATCCTTCGCAAATTATACATCTGATAGAGAGTTAATATCTAATATATATAAAGAACTAAAAAACCCTCAAACATCAAAAGAATAACACATTTAAAAACAGGCTACATTACTATCTCAAAAGATGGAATACAAATGACCAAGAAACAAAGAAATGCTTAACGTCCTTAGCCACCACGGAAACCAAATCAAAAGTACTTTGGGATTTCATCTTACTTGAGTCAGAATGGCCAAGATCAATACAGCAAATGACAGCACATCGTTTTAAGGATGTGGAGAAAGAAGGACATGAATTCATTTCCAGTGGGAATCCAAACTTATGCAGCCACTATGAAAACTGGCGTGGTGGTTCCAGTAAGCTGGAAATGGATCTACCTTAAAATCCAGCCAAAATTGGAGTTTCAGTCTTAGAACTTGGGAGGCATAGGCAGGCCGAGAGCTCTGTATATTCGAGGGCAGTCCTGTGGTCTACATAATGAGTTTCAGGATAGTCAGGACTATACAGAGAAAGCCCTCTCAAACAAACAAACAAACAAACAAACAAGCTAATAAGATACAGCCATACCACTTGGGGACATACACTCAGAGGAATCTACATCCTAAGACCAAGATACTAGCTCATTCACATCCTTTGCTGCTTTATTTATAATAACCAAAATTAGAAACAGCCTAGATTTCCATTAACTGATAAATGATTAATGAAAATGTGGTGCATTTATATGATGGAATATTATTCAGCTGTCTAGAGAAATGATATTCTAAAATTTGCAGGTCAGTGGTGTGCTACAACCTGAATAACCATAGAAGGTTATGTAAAAGAATACAGCAGAGGAGAAGATCTCCAGAGGAAGGGAAAATAGAATATAGTGTATGGAGGAACAAAAAGAAAACTAAAACAGACAGGGTAGAAGGACTCTGTTCAGTGGAAGAGAAGAGTGAAGGAGGGAATATGGAGAGGGACAGCTAAGAGTAAAGGCCATTTGAACAACCATAGGGAAACCTACTGTAGAAGCTTCCTAAAAACGTACATATGTGAAAGGAATCTAAACGGAGTCACCAATAATAATGAGACAACGCCCTAAGTAGACCTCTAAGCACACCAACTGAAACCTCCAGGGTCGGGAATGCGTTGCTTCTTGTTGAAACATTGGCCTAAGAGACTCCATGGAAACCTTCAAACATCACAGGCTATTGCCAAGGCTACTGGTTACTCCCCACAGTCTGATAACCCTTTTGTCATTAAACACGGAGAAGGTGAGGTAGTTTTGAGAAGGAGCTATGCTTCTCCTTTACACATCACGGCATCAGGGAAAGCCTCAGTTGATCAGCCCAGCTCTCAACATTCCTAAATTTTGTTTACTTTTGAAACATGACAACAGCTGCTGCACAATGGAGAGGCAAGAGGAGTAAATGAGTGAATGACTGCACATCCCTCTTTGTGCCTTAACGGCAGCTAGGCCCCCTCAGAGCACCAAGCTAAGAAGGAATTTGCCTTGGTTCCTCCATAACACGATAGTGAGTAAGAGCAAATATATACTTTTGGTGTCCAGTGTGGCCCGAATCTCCTCTTTATCCATCTCATCAAAACAATGGAAACTGATTTCAGTGTGATCAGTAACCATCGGCAGTTGTAATTTTTTTTTTTCCCAGATGTGACTTGGAATTCTCCTTAGCTTTTCCTTGTTATATCCACCATCAATCTGATACATAAACAACTAATAGATCCTGGATAAGGAGCCCCTCCTTCCTTGCTCTCTTTGAGGTTGGGCAGACCTGCAGCTGCACTGAGATGGCCTCTCTCATCAGTGACTTCATGTTAGAAATATTGGCCCTTTGTCTCCAAGCACCCTGCATCCACCTGCAGCTTTTAAAGACCGTAGAGCATAAAGAGCATCGCTTGGAAATTGCACCATATCAGCTAGTGCTGCATCTGAAGCATTTCACATCCACAACGATGGAGTCCACACCCCTCTGGGATTCATCTAACAAGACCCTCTGAGCTGAGGGAGCAGATTCAGTTACAACTGCCCTTTGCCACTCTTTTTCCTCTTGTTTCACACTCTGGCACTCGTTTTGCTCAGAAGCCCTTCTTCCTTTCCTCTTTGTTGAAAAGAACGCAGGAGGTTGTCCATTTCTTGAGTGTGTGAACAAGCAAATACATAGTCCTCAAGCTCATTTTCTGTCTATACTGTTCTTTTGTATCTTCTGCTTCCGTCTGAGTCTACATGAGATGGTTCATCTTTGTCGTCAACTTCACTGTATCTGAAAACAAAACAAAAGCCAAACAAGTCAAACAAACAAACAAACAAACAAACAACCCCCAAATAACGGGGCTAACCTGCGAGACATTTTTGTTTAGTTAGATTATTTGGAGAGGACTTCTGATCTGGCTCTGTGAGTTACGCAGATCTTCTGAGGTGGGAAGACTCACCTCTAACCTGGGCCCACCTTCTGCTTGTGGCCTATATAAAGAACACGAAAGAAGGAAGTTTTGCTCTTTGCCTGCCTGCTCTTGCTTTGAGAGCATGTCTATTCCTTCACTGGCACCAGAGTCTACATATCAGGCATTCCGGCATTTACCGAAGACCAGCTGAGACATCCATCCTTGTGGACTCAACTACTGGATTCTTTGACCTTCCATTCATAGGCAGCCATGGTTGGATTAGCTGGGCCACAGCCTGTAAGTCATTCTAATAAATCCTCTTTCTATTTATACACATTCATTCTATAAGTTCTGTTACTCTAGGGAACCCTGACTGATAGACTAAAGAAGTGGAGACGGCCCCCCCATAATCCACAAAATATCCTGTGGTTTTTAGTTGTATATGTCTTTAACTACTCTAAAAGATTTGTTGAGTTTATTCCACACAGTCCAGTTGAATTTGGGAGCCAAAGCACCTGTGCACATCTGCCCTTTCCGGATGCAACAAAGGCTCAGGTAAATTGAATATTTTCCACAGGGTTTCAGAGTTGGGAAGTGGCAAAGCCTGTATTGGAAAGCAGAGGTTGAATATCAAATAATGAGTTCTTCCTCTGCCCCAACTCACCTGTCACTGCCTGTTCTCCACAGTAACTCACCCATTAACACGCCAAATACCTAATCTCCCAAGGTCCAAAGCCTTGAATAGAGACTGGGCTCCTGGTAATAGTCCCCTGCCCCGGAGCTGGGCTCTGTCACTCAGGAACAGAGTGTAGAGAAAGTGTAACTGAGTATGTTCTTGCTTTCACAGCTTCTGGAGGTAAGAAAGCAAATTGTTCAGCTGCAGACCCAACATCAGCAAGCCCTTCAGTGGACTGGAGCATGTGTGTTCCAGCGCTTCACCAGAGTGCAAATGCTCTGTGTTCAGATCCTTTTTTTTTTTTTTTTTTTTCTTACTTCTATAGGTTGGAAGACTCCTCACCTGAGACTCTAAAGGTGTCAAGATAAATCTGCAGATTGAATCTCAACCAGAACCTGGGGCTCCTCCCTCGTTGGCCGGCGTCTATTCTTCTCACCCAGCTACAGATCACTGTCCTTGGTAGGCTCTACTAGGGACTTGGACCTGGCTCTCGGCTCCCAGGCTCTGCTAACTAGGGCTAGGCTTCTACCGAAGAGCCAGGCAGGGTGGCCTGCTGCTTCAACGTTCCGGGAAGGAACAACTGGCCAATCTCAACGTTTAGATTCTGGAGCAGAGGAAAACTAATCCGAGATTTGGGTGCTTCACAGGGAAGGCCCCGGGTTAGGTAGTCCACGCAAGACAAATGATTTGGTTCAAGAGGGTCCACTTAGGATGTTCCAGTCGCCTTGGCTGCTTCAGTGGCCGCTGCTTAGACTAGCAATGTCAGGGGAGAGAGAGCACGACAGCCACATGTGGCAGGAGGCAGAATGCAGGGCTACCTACACTGTGTATGGGGAGTGGAGACAAAAACATATGTTTCCGCTCGGTTTCGAACCGAGGACCTCTCGCGTGTGAGGCGAGCGTGATAACCACTACACTACGGAAACATCCACCTGCTTTCCTACTTGTCATTTTACAATCCAATCCAAACACTGTCCTTGCTATATGTAGTCGCAAAGTTACAGATTCACATCAACAGAGAGAATGCAAGGAATGCTACCAGACCAGAGATGAAAACCGTAATGGGAAAGAGAGATCCTGGCACAGGGAAGGAATGAGAAATGGGGCTTCGGTGGCGCAGCAGAGGGGAGAGCTCAGAGGAATTCCCGTGTTGAGAAGTAGCGGTTCATGGCAGGGGACTCCCGCGCGTGTAGAACTCACGCAAGAGGTTGGAAGAGCCTGATCACCCGGAGGGGCCGGAGGAGAACGCTGTAGACGCTGGGAGCTTCTGAGAGAACTCGGGGCAGGTGGCTCAGAGTCTCCCAGGAACGCAGTAAGGAAAGGGTCTCAGCTTCTCGGTGCCTAGAAGTGGAAAACTGAGAACAGCGCGGAGGGAACCACATCCCGCCCAGGCCGAGTGGAGGTTTGTCCACGCGATGCTGTCTGTGGCAGTGCAGGGCTGTGCGTAGCTCCCGGGAGGCGCAGAAGAACCCTGCCCTGCCGCGGTGGAGCGAGCAAAGAGATGGACGAAGAAAAGACAGACCTCAGAGAGGGGAGGGACAGAGTGCCTACAGCGCAGCACGAGGTGGAGGTCCTGTACCTGCTTGCAAGGAAGAGGGTCTGACCCGGTGTCTGGAGAATGAAGGAACAAAGAAACGTAGAGGCCTAGATATGTTTGTCAAACGTGTGGGCGGGAGGAGCTACCTGTGTGCTCAAGTCTATGCTTATGGCGTTACCGTTAGAAAGCATAAAGCTAGTGTAGTGAAATTTTGATTTTTAGTGAGGTCGTGTTTGTCAGTTTGCAGAAGAGGCAGTTTGTCAGGCTGTGTCTGGAAGGTGACATAATAATTGGAGGATGTGGGCATCGATCCCACTACCTCTCGCATGCTAAGCGAGCGCTCTACCATTTGAGCTAATCCCCCGACGGGGGGACGATTTTCTTGTACTTCCTTTGCTGGCCAGTGAGTCCACTGTCCGTCACGCAGTTGTGGGCTCCGGGTAGGGTTCAAGAAAGCATGGGAGTCACAGGCAAAAGGGTAAGTCGAGATTCCTGTCTCCTAACTGGTCAAGGGTGGAGGGAGTGAGCTGAGAGCCTGAAAACACATGGGAAAGGGAAGAAAAACAGTTAAATTGCTGTTTCCGCCCGGTTTCGAACCGGGGACCTCTTGCGTGTTAGGCAAGCGTGATGACCACTACACTACGGAAACACCGCACGGCAGAATAGTTTCCTAGTTTCCCCCCATATAAAATCAAAACCTGCTTAGTGAACGGTTTGATGATGGCATTTTTTATATTTATGTATCACGGAGTAGCTAAGTCAAAGTAACTACGGTGGCTGTTCCCAGCCCTTGGTGACCTTCCTCTACTGTACCACTCCGAGGGGCGGACCTCCTTTACACTGGTGATCCTCTCAGTCCTCTCAAGGTGTGGCTCTCTCCCTAAGGTCAAGTCCGGAGAGTCCTCCCAATGACGGGATGGCGGAAAGCAGGCTCGGCGCGTGGGCATAGTAGAATAGTGGTGGGAAGGCCAAAGAAAAGTACAGCTCATCCTGTCAGGAACTCACACGGGGAGGCCCCAAACCTCAAGGACTATTGCAGTTCTGGAGCAGAGTTCATGCCTGTCTGACCAGATGCACCCCGCTTCCCTGCTAAAGCCGCTCTTTGTTGGCTATGACGCCATGGCAGCTTGTTTCTATGCGGACTACAACAGTCGTTTATCAAAGAAAACTGGTGAGCCGCCCTTTTTGTGTTCATTCTCAGGAGGTTTAAAAAAAGTGGCGTGGTTGGGTGGTATAGAAGACAATGCTGGTGGACCAGTGCTAGTTTCTTCTTTTTTCCTTCGGAAACTTTCTGGACCTCCTCCCAGACCTTCCCAGTGTAACTCAAGTTATAGCTGAGTTAAAAAAAAAAAAAAAAAAAAAAAAAAAAAAAAAAAAAAAAAAAAAAAAGCTTTTCAGAAAAAAAGCTTTCTAAAGATTTTCTTGCTGTAGGTGGATTACAGTTAGATACTTTCTCATGATCAACTCTCTTAATGTCGTTGGCATCTACTGGCCTTCCTGACATTCCTTTACCCTCCAGCTTCGCAGGTCAGCAGACGTGGGCAGCCTTTTGCTTTTAATTCTTTTACATGTATTTATGAGGGGGCAGGGGAGGAGTAGGTGCCGGGGGGCGCTCCCGGGTGGAAATCAGGATTCAGGCAGGATTTGGGTCTCTCCTTCTAGCACGTGGGTTCCGGAGAACAAACAGGTCATCAGGCTTCTCCCCAAGACTCTTACCTGCTGAGTCCTCTCACTGGTCCATTTCTCTGACAGATTCAAATCCTTAACTTCACTAGGAAGAACCTGGGACTAGCTTAGTGAAAGATTGTTTCCAAACAGGAACCCAGGAGTCTGAAATTGATAGGAACAACGTGCCTCAGCGCTTGGAGGTGAGACTGAGCGTTCATCCTATCTAGGCAGGCACACGCCAGCCAGGCCTACATACTGAGGCCCTACTTTTTTTTTTTTTATAAAGTCTTTTTCTTTATTAATTATGCTTTATTCACTTTGTATCCCCCCTGTTGTTCCCTTCCTCCTCCTGACCCAATCCCTCCCTTCCTCCCCCCTCTGTACAAATGCCCCTCCCCAAGTCTACTGATAGAGGAGGTCTTCTTTTCCTTTCTTCTGATCCTAGTCAATTAGGTCTCATCAGGAGTGGCTGCATTGTCTTCTTCTGTGGCCTGGTAATGCTGCTTCCCCCTCAGAGGGAGGTAATTAAAGAGCAGGCCAATCAGTTCATGTCAGAGACAGTCCCTGTACCTATTACAATAAACCCACTTGGACACTGAGCTGCCGTGGGCTACATCTGTGCAGGGGTTCTAGGTTATCTCCATGCATGGTCCTTGGTTGGAGTATCAGTCTCAGGAAAGACCCCTGTGCTCAGATGTTTTGGTTCTATTGCTCTCCTTTTGGAGCTCCTGTCCTCTCCAGATCTTACTGTTTCCCACTTCTTTCATAAGGTTCCCTGCACTCTGCCCAAAGGTTAGGCCATAAGTCTCAGCATCTGCTTTGGTACCCTGAAGGGCAGAGCCTTTCAGAGGTCCTCTTGGTAGGCTCCTGACTTCTTCTGATATCCATCCTTTTTGAGGCCCTACTTTTAAGTAAGGAGATAAACAACAGAAAAACGCTTCAATCCGATTGAATTCATTTCCATTTGGTGTGGTTCTGTCCTTCCTGTTCTTCTAGGGAGGACAGACAGCAAATGCCTCAACCGTGATGCTCCTTACACTGCTTGCTCAGCTGCCTGCCCTCCTCCTGGTCCATTCCTTGGAGCAGCACCGCCAGTGTCTACAGTAACTTACATCAGATTGACATCTGCTTGCATGAGGAAAGGGCTGAAGCAAAAAATGTTAGTATCAGGAAAAAGGTTAACTCCCAGTCTGGGTAGCTCCCAGGCCTATGATCTTATGCTATCCCAAGCCAGGTGTTTAAATGGAAGAAGACAGGGCACACCACAGTGATGTTTTCATTCCTCAAATAAGGCTTTGCTTTTCTCTCTGGCTATCCTGCTGCTTGCCACAAAATTTCCATTTTGACTTTTTACCTTCAGGGTTTTCTTTTCCTTTTAAGCGGCCTTTTATCTCTGGGGGTAGAGCTGGTGCTGGGCAAGTGTCAATTAAGAATAAGGACATTGACAGTTAAACAGGTCTGGGCTGCAGTCAATAGAGAAGAATGTCCGGAACAATAGTGTGTGTGTGGGGTGCCGGGGTGTCTTACTGACTCCCGGCATGCAGACAGCCTGTCACTGACTTGAACTTTTCATCAGGTAGTAGTCAGAGGAATTGGGACATAAGGTTCTAAAGCAGGGTTATGAGAGCTAGCCTCGGACCTTTTCAGCAGCAAAGGGCTTAAACAAATTGTGGGTGGATTTACTATCACACCCATAACCCTGGAGACAGAAATGACAGAGGTTACTGCAGTGTCTCCTGATGTCATTGGGATCTATGCTGCTCCTGAGGATCTTCGTTCCCAACACTCACATACGTAATCATTCACAGCTGTCAGCACCAGGGGACGTATGCCCTCTGTGCACAGACATACATGAAAGCAAATCACCCATACACATAAAATAATTTTTGAAAAAAAGATCAATTAAAAAAGTAAGAGCACTATTCCTTATATTTAACCCACATCAGACTGTAACTAATATCCAGGGACAACCATGACGGAAGCAAGCTAACCCACAGCCCATAGTGCCAGTGACATTCAGCAAGTATGGACACAATGACCTCAGCTGCAGAGACTCCACCTTGCCTTACAAGTCAGATCAACCAGCTTTGGCTGTTAGTAACGCCACACTGCAGATCCTACAGCCAGCAACAAAGTGACAAGGCACTTTCTGAACCTGAAACGTCCCAGGGGACATGAAGATCACAGCTCAGAATTCACAGTGCCAGTTGAAGCAGCAGGCTGTACTGGCCTCCTCAGGGCAGGAACCCTAAACTCTGACATCCGGAAATTGGTAATTTGTCTACAAGGTAGAAAATGCTTGTTACTTCCCAGTATCTGTAGTAACATCTGATTCTTTCTTTTTCTCTTTTGTTTTGGTTTTTGAGACAGGCTCTTTTTCTTACCCCTGGCTGTCCTGGAACTTGTCTTGATTGCCATGAAGCACCTCTAAGTACAGGGTGAGAGCTGAAGGAAGAAGCAGAGGGATTCCCAAGGAAAGAATGATGATATTGAAAATAAATACTTGAAACTTTCAATGATTATTGGTTCTGTCAATCTGGCACAACCTACAATTATCTTGGAAGGAGAGTGTAAGTGTGGGATTATCCAGATCACATGAGCCTGTGGGCTTCTCTGTGTGGGATTATTTTCTTGCTTTGTTTGTTTGTTTGTTTGAGACAGGGTCTCACTATGTAGCTCTTGCTGTCCTGGAACTTACTATGTAGACCAGACTGGCCCAAACTCACAAAGATCCACTTGTCTCTGCCTTCCAAGTGTTGGGATTAAAGGTGTGCTTCATTACCACTGGCTGGGTAAAATCCTCAATAGATAAGAACAAACTGAATTAAATATATATATATACACTGACCAGGTATGACTTAGCCCTAAGATTTACAACTCATTTAACATATTCAAATTGATGTGATATGTTAACAGAATGAAAGAGAAATTCTATGATCATCGATGCTGAAAAGAATCATTTAACAAAGTTCAGTGTCCATTCATGACTAAAATACTCAACAAAATACGGAAAAATTATCTCAATGCATTAAAGTGCTTTTATGAAAAGGCACTGCTAACATTATAACTAATGGAAAATGTTAAAGGATTTTCCTTAAGACTTGGTACAAGGTGAATGTTCGTTCTTGCCAGTTCTTTTCAATCTAACACTAGAAGTACTAGTAAGCATAATTAGAAATAAGAAATGGAAGGTGTCCAGATTTGGGTGTGGGGAGAAAGAAAAACAAACCTGCTCCCTGATAACAGGTAGGTAGAAATCTGTGAAGGCCCCACTACAAAGATGTATGAAGAAACAACTTTAATAAACTTTCAGGACGCAAAAATAAATATCTTTGAGTTTTTATAGCAATGTGATTTATCAGAACAAGAAGACAATCCCATTTAAATGATAGAAGGAGCAGAAAAGCCAGCTAGCTCCTGGGGAGAATCAGAGTGAAACAGTGTCTTCTGGATATGAAGAACTGTGAGTTCATGAAGAACCATGAACTCACAGCTGCTGTACACAATTGATCAAGCCAACCAATATTCTATGTGGATAACACCGTATCCAATACTGGAAATCTGCAGAGAGAGAGATTTCAGGTAAGAGGAATTAATTCCACAGGTGCCAGCCAGGCCAATCAGAATCACATAGCCTTCATGGCTACTAGCCAATCCCAATGTAAAGTCACATGGCCGCAGTAGAAATTTCCCTTTCTGGCTTTAAAAGGAATCGGCGAGCTCTTTTCGTGGTCACCACCATTTTGTGAAGATGGTGACCCCAGCATGCTGGGATTCTTAGCAAAATAAACACTCTTCGTTTTTGCATACCATCCGAGTCTGGGCTCTTTCTTCAGCGATTCACAAATCCTAACACAGGCACTTTCACTCTGTAGATAAAATTATAACCATGAGAGGAGGTGGAGATTTAATTAGCTTGACTATAGGGATCACTGAATGGTGTCTACTGTGCATCAAATGGCATTTCAACTGTGCATATCAAGTTTAAAGATAGATCATGTATAATCTTTATACCCATAATACCGGCATGGGGAAGGCTGAGACAGGAAGATTGGGAGTTGAAACCTGGTATGGGCTGCAGAATGTTAGCAAACCAAAGCAAACCAAGCCAAACCAAGCCAAACCAAGCCAAACCAAACCAAAGAATTAACTGCTTGTTCTCTGGTTCTTGCATGTTGCCTCACATGGCTTAAGAAATGCACAGAGTGTATGTAGAAAATAGGGGTTAAGACAGAATCACTCCCAAGGGAGGGAATGGGCTGACCAAGGGGCCATTACACAGACTGGGTATCAGACAAGACTGGGAATATTCAGGGTCGTGTGGCCGGACGTCAGATTTTCATTAGAGAATAAGCTTGTTTATCTATCTGTTTGTCTATCTTTAAGGGTTTCGGTTTCTGGGAGCAGTTTTTCCAGGTTACTGACGGCTGTAGTTGGATCAAGTTGAACGGGAAGAGAATAGTACTAAATGCTCTAATTTGGGGGTGCTGATCCTCAGGCCAGAGGCTGAGCTCAGATTTCTCCTCTGACCAGGAGTAAGAAGCGGTCCTCTAACCAGCCTCAAGAAAGACCTGAAACGTCCGCCTTTTTCATACAGAACTTTAAATGACAAGAGGCGACTGTGAGGCTTCCCTTTTAGGGACGTACCAGAGAAATGAGTGGTGGGGATCCAAAGCAGGTCGCGGGAGGTAGGGATCCATCCCAATAACCTCTAAGCACGTGAGTGCCAGCCTGGCTACCTAACAGATCACCCATCAAGGCCCCACACTGTGTGTAAGGGGTCCAGAAGTACCCTTCCTTCTGTCTGCCTACAGCAAAACACGCCTTACCATGAGATCTTTAGCGCATCTAGGTTAATTTTTGCACGGAAATATACAAAATTTCAGACACAGTTCTGGAGCGTTTTCCCACGTTTCTACGTCCACACAGTTGCCTGAGGAACAGCGAGGGCCTTTTTTCCCCCACCCGACCACTGTGTGGCGACGGCCCAACACAAGGCAAGGCCCCACGAAACTCCTTCACCTCTCTGGAACCAATTCCTTTGGTTTCTCCAGCCTTCGTTAGACCAGATCAAGGCAGAAAGGAAAGCAAAACCTCGGGGAATCGCTTTGTCAGAGCTCCGCGTCTTTCCATCCTTTGGCTTGAGAGCAAAACCAAGTGGGGGTCGGGAAAACGGCGTTGGGACCGCGCTGACAGCAACCGCCGGGTTGGGGTGTCAGGTCGCGGGCCGGGCATGCACCCGCGCTGTGGTCTAGCAGGCTGTTCCGTGCAGGCCGTTTAAAGAATGACCGGAAATATGTCGTAGATGCCGCAAGGGCGACGTGGATGCTCCAGTGGCGCAATCGGTTAGCGCGCGGTACTTATATGACAGTGTGTGCGCGAGAGTGATGCCGAGGTTGTGAGTTCGAGCCTCACCTGGAGCATTGTTTTCAAACTTGGAATAGAAATCTCTGAAAATCCTGTCCTTTCTGAAGTTGTTTGTGTTTTTTCTTCTTCTTCACAAAGTAGGACTCACCTTCACAACGTATATTTCACTTAAATCTTGGCTCATGTTTTTTTTTTTTTTTTCCCTAAATTTTGGACTTTCTTCATTCAATACATTTCTTATATTTCCATCTTATCTATCCTACAGTATTTTTTTTACTACTTGTTGCTAGCTACTGTTTATTTTTATTTATTACAGTTTATTCACTTTGTGTCCCAGCTGTAGACCCTCTTTCTCCCCTCCCAATCCACCCCACCCCTTCTCTTCTCCTCTCATGCCCCTTCCCCTGTAGGTTTTTTTTTTTAACCTGTTTAGAATCTGCTTCGTTACGCATCATTTTTATTTTAACCTTTTTAGAATTGACTTGGTTTTGTATAATTTTTAGAATCCAGAACTTATTTATTCTTAGAATCCAGCTAACGACTGCAACGGATCTCTGCCTTCCCTGTCTTGCTCATGTTCTGGCTTGTGGAAAAATACAGTAGGATTATGGTAGCAGCTTTGGCTTCACTGTTTTTTTCCAGTGCAAATGAAAAATCACCTGACAGCGTTGGTGGAATGGGAAGATGGAGGGGATCTGTTTTCAAACTTCCTGGGTATGCTGAACTAGTTTTTGGATCAGCTAGGAACAGGCTTCTTGCCCTCTTCCGTAAATATATTAATACAGTTTTTGTGATGCATTAGAACCGAAAGAGAGAGTGCGCTGTAGTTGTGCCCGCCTAGCATTTGAAATGCTGAGGCAGGAGGATTGCCACTTCTAGATCAGCGCCAGTACACAGCAAAATCCTGTTCATTTTATTTTATTTTTTTTTAACTCACCGGAGCCAAGCAGCTCCTGGTGTGTACACTTTTAGGTCAGGCGGAACGAGGGCAGAACACAGTGCCTGCACTGGATGTACACTCCATCAGTTAGCGACGGGTCATCTCTGCAGACCGGGATAACGGGATGGAGAGCAGCTAGCCATTCTCAGAACTTCTTTATTGACCAGCTTCAGTGGAGTCACGTACCGACGAGGAGCCCATGTACGAGAGAATGAAATCTACCCAAGAAAAGAAAAGAAAAGAAAACAGGTCATAAGAATGAGAACAGTCTGTGTTGCTCTGACTTCTGGACAGGAATTGTTCACAAAACTGGAGCTGTGGAAAGGTTAAAAACTCAAGTGACAACACATGCTGGAGAGGTTGTGGAGAATTGGGAACCCTCCTCCATTGCTGGTGGGAATGTAAACTTGTACAACCACTTTGGAAATCAATCTGGCACTTTCTGAGACAATTAGAAATAGTGCTTCCTCAAGATCCAGCCATACCACTCCTAGGCATATATCCAAAAGTTGCTCAAGTACACAACAAGGACATTTGCTCAACCATGTTTGTAGCAGCTTTATTCGTAATAGCCAGAACCTGGAAACAACCCAGATGTCCTTCAATGGAAGAATGGGTACAGAAATTGTGGTATTTTTACACAATGGAATACTACTCAGAAATAAAAAAGGAGGAAATCATGAAATTTGCAGGCAAATGGTGGGATCTAGAAAAGATCATCCTGAGTGAGGTCTCCCAGGAGCAGAAAGACACACACGGTATATACTCACTTATATAGACCTATAAGATAGGATAAACATACTAAAATATATGCACCTAAAGAAGATAAACAAGAAGGAAGACCCGGAGTAAGATGATCAATTCTCACTTAGAAAGACAAATGGGATGGATAGGGAAAGTAGAAAAAAACAAGTAACAGGACAGAAGCCTACTACAGAGGGCCTCTGAAAGACTCTACCTAGCAGTGTATCAAAGCAGATGCGGAGACTCATAACCAAACTTTCAGCAGAGTGCAGGGAGTCATACAATAAAAAGTGGAGTTAATATGACTGGGAGAGGACAGGAGCTCCACAAGGACAAAATATATCAGGGCACGGGAGCCCTCTATGAGACTGTTTCTCTGACCAAGGACCATGTGTGGATATAACCTAGAACACCTGCTCGGATGTAGCCCATGGTAGCTCAGTAACCAAGTGGGTTTCCCTAGTAACGGGAACAGGAAATATTTCTGACATGAACTCAATGACTGGCTCCTTTACGTCCCCCCAAAACTCCCTGAAGGAGGAATAGTCTTGCTAGGCCACAGAGGTGGACAATGCAGCCAGTCCTGAAGATTCCTGATAAGCTAGGGTCAGATGGAAGAGGAGGAGGACCTCCCCTAGCAGGAAAGGGGCAGGAGATGAGGGAGGGAAGGTGGGATTAGGAGGGAATGAGAGAGGGGGCTACAGCTAGGATACAAAGTAAATAACCTGTGATTAATATAAAAAAATAAAAATTAAAAAAAAGAAACTCAAAAAAC
Source organism: Psammomys obesus (assembly GCF_907164565.1). NCBI lineage: Eukaryota > Metazoa > Chordata > Mammalia > Rodentia > Muridae > Psammomys > Psammomys obesus. The sequence goes on along the minus strand of NW_026590628.1, from coordinate 278,974 downwards.
TGGAGCTGTGAAGTTAGAGGGAGCACTTGCAATGTTCATAAACATAGAGAGCCCTAGAATGGCTCCACCCTATGAAACTCTGAAAGATGACATTTCGGAGTCATGAGAGAGAGAGAGAAACAATCTGTTTAATGATGTGTCTCTATGACAGCATGTAACAACATCCACTGTACATTTCAACTCCACATTTCCTCGTGGTTTGTAGCAGAACAAGTTGGCACTTCGCAGAACATCAAAGATACAGAACAAAACAAAAACCATACTTGCCATACAGTCTGTGGTTTGAGCTTTCTCTCTAGGGTGGTCATGGGACTGACGGTGGCAGCCTGGACCACACAGAGGAGAGAGGTGGTACGGAGGGAGAGGCCCCGGGACATGTTTCTCAGACAAACCACAGCTTTGCAGTTGACGTCACTCTGGTGGTTTGAATAAGAATGTCCTCCATAGGCTCATATATTTGAAAGTTTATGTTGGGTTTCAGACCTGGGACAAGATGCTGAGGTGCCCATTTAGCACATCCAACTGAACCTGGCCTCCGTGTTCTCCCAGCACCTCTCACTCCCAACCTATTTCAAGGTATGGCAGGCATACCTCACCCTCTACCCTGAACTTTCCAGCCCAGGGGCTGGGCTTCCCCTCTCCCAGAGACTCTTCCCTCTATAATCCAGACATTTTGTTCTCTGTCTCGCTATCTCTCTGTCTCTGTCTGTCTCTCTCTGCATTTCTCTCTCCTTGAATGTGCATATTCTTTCTCTGCTCCCCACTCTGTCTCCCTGTCTGCATGGCAATTTCCCTGATCTCGTTCTCTGAGACCAGTACCTGCCCGAGAGCAGCTCAAATAAAGCCGCTTTTATACTTTTAATTCGGCTTGAATTGGCTTATTTGGTCAACAGAGAAAACCTATTAGTTTATTAACCCAGGAAATGTACTATTTGAAAGGCTTATAAGAATTAGGAGGTGTGGCCTTCTTGGAGGAAGTGTGTCAGCTGGGGTGGACTCAGGTTTTCAAAAGCCCATGTCAGGGCCAGACTTTCTCTCTCTCTCTCTCCCTTTTTCTCTGGGGATTAGGATGCAGCTCTCAGTGACTTCTCCAGCACCATATCTGCATTTTACCATACTTCTTGCCACGATGATCATGGACTAAACCTCGGAAACCGTGAGAAAATTCCCAATTAAATGCTTTCTCTTGCGTTGGTCGTGGTGTCACTTTATAGCAATAGAAGAGTGACTAAGATAATAAATTACTTAGGAAGTTTCCGACATAAAAACATTGTGGCTATAGCTCTGATTACTGGGCATCAAATAACAATCATGTCAGAAAAGGCCAAGAGGGTGAGGCTAAGGTACATGGGCATTTGCTAGATTCCCAAAACCAAAGTATATGTGTGTTTCACAAGTATTTGGATAGTCACCACAACTCCAGGTCTACTAAGAGAAAGGATTAGTGTTTGTGTAATGTTATTCCACATCATCTTCTGATCTTATGAATAGTAATAGAAACATTTATGTAAGATTTTCTGTTTATTCCAAATAAAAGAATGGTGTCTTACGTAAATGCTCATGGTTCTCTCCTAGAAGGTACCCGATCTTATTCTTTGCACTTTTTCTTCTTCTTGTTTTGTTTTCCACTGACACCGCAGACATGGAGCTAATGATGAACAAAGTTTACCCACAAATATCACACAAATGTATCTGTCTGCCTTTCCAGAAGAACTTTCTTTGTGTCCTTCATTTCTGAAATCCATGAATGCTCTTTTTCTAGACAAATAGGAAGGAGATGTCCTCTTAGTGATGACCCTGAGCACCATCCCAATGATCAGCTTTAGATGCCTCCTCCCCTTTTCACTACTTGTACCTGCAACTGACCACCTGCTCTTAGAGCCTTGATGATCCCCTATAGCCTCTTTACAATGCTTATAACCACCCTCTCCTCAAATGACTGTTTCTCAAAAAGAAAGAAAAAAAAAATCAGCAGGTCTATGTTTTGGTTGAGTCTTTACAAGACTAGCACCTGGAATTGTTTATGCTTTGTTGGGAAAAAAGATCATACTGAAGGTGATTTCTTCCTTCCTTCCTTCCTTCCTTCCTTCCTTCCTTCCTTCCTTCCTTCCTTCCTTCCTTCCTTCCTTCCCCCGACCTGCGACCTGCGGGGCTTCAACGGGGTTCCTAAGGGAGGAGAGTGGAAGGAATTTGGGGGAGGGGACAAGAAGCGCAAGGAAGGAAGCCAAGTCTGTTTGTCTGATCAAGGCTTCCATTTATTAAAAATTTTTACCCAACTTATATAGGGAGAAGGCAGGAAAGGAGGAAGGTAATTAGCTGCTGCAGGAGACAGGAAGAGTGCTTTCATGGCTTAACTATTGTACCTGCAAGATACCATAAGGATGTTCTCTTAAGATATCTTACGGATGCTCTAACAAAGATGTCCTCACAATCTATCACCCATGATTTAGGGTCTTAGATATCTCTTTCACTACATAGCTTTAGGTCTCCACTAAATGACCTTTGCTCTCTACTTGGCTTTGGCTTCAGCAACTACCTTTGTCTCCACTAGATAGCTTTGACTTTGGCTTCCGTAGATAGCCTTGGCTCACTAATTGACTTTGGCTTCCGTAGATACCTTTGTCTTCACTAGATAGCTTTGGCTTTGGCTTCCGTAGATAGCTTTGGCTCCCGGCACTTTCTTTCTTTCCTTCCATTTTTTTCTTTCTTTTCCACATGGCTTGTTCTTAGTCTGACCTTTCACAATTCTACTCACTTAGAACATTAAGAGCACAAAACTAATCACCACATTAGTCCCACATAGAAGACGTCTACCAGGACGTTATCAACTTTTCTATCTCTCTAACCTCTGGGTCATTTTTAGCCAAAGTGCTAAAGAGAAGGATGACATATAACTTCCCCTAGGAAGCCATTCTATTTGACCAAGTCTCTGAGTTTGAAGCCATCCTGGTCTACAAAGTGAGTTCCAGGACAGCTAGGGCTACACAGAGAAACCTTGTCTCGGAAAAAAAAAAAAAAAGATCCTTGTGTGGACCTTAAGAAGGTATAAATAGGAGCCCAGAGACAGAGATTGCTTTGCATCTCAATGCTTTGCATTGCTTTGTTTCACTCCTAGAGAGAAAAGCCTCAGAGAACTTTTTGTGTCCCTTCTGCCGAATTATGCCCTTTCTGCTGCTGGTGTTGCTAGGCCTTATTGCTGCTTTTGCTATTGCTGGACTGCTGGCTTATTGTTCGACTGGACTGCTTGTAATCTGATGATGAAGAATGGAGTCTCTCCAAGGAACTACTTCTAAAAATGTCCACACCCTCAGTCCCTATTAACCTTTTTTCTCTCCTACCTAGTGTTGGGGTGTTGGAAGGGATTGGGGTGGAAAAGGGAGAAAGAGACATAAGGAAGCCCGAATAAAGTAGGTTTAAAAAAGTCAATGCCTACAAAGCATTTTTCACTTCAGGTTCCCTTCTTTCAGATAACTCTAGCTTGTGTCAAGTTGACATAAAACGAGCCAGCACATGGCCACTATGAAGCAGTGTCTGTATGTCCCACAGAATATCTTTGGCTACAGTCACAGCAATGAAGTAAGTGGATCAGTAGATTGGTAGCTTGCCCTATGGTACTGGTGATGAGACAGTTATAGTCTCCTTGTGTGGGGGGGAGCTCTTGTTTTTACATCTTCACCTGAAATTTAGTTTCCATTTTTTTTTCCTGCCATACTTGTATATTACCTTAGAGAATAAATAGGAGGTAGAATCTTTTTGGCATGAACAGATGCTTTTAATGCCTTCCTGTGAAAAATCAGAGAAATTTTGAAATTGAAGGCTGGGAAACAGCTTCATGTTTATGAATATATGGAGGAAGCAGCCAGAGGCAGAGTTCACAAACAGAGGTAGTTATAGCAGATGGGAACAAATAAAAAGACCCATAGCCAGACATAATGCAGGGAATAATGGCCTTGGAACAGTCATCCCTAAATGAGATTCTTCATCAAATCCCTTTCCTTAGAGCTCAGGAAACTCTGAACAATAAAAAGCAGAAATAATTTAAGAGCCTGAAGAGACAGAGGATAAGAACACAAGGTCTTCTAAACCCACAAGAGCAAATCCTGCATGAACTCACTGAAGCTGCATGCACAGGGCCTGCACGGTTCTGTGCCAGGTCTTCTGCCTTTATATTGTAGCTTCCAGTTTAGTGTTTCTATGGGATTTCTGAGGGTGTGAACAAGTGGGTCTCTAACTTTTGTGCCTTCTCTTGAGCTTTCTTCTCTCTGCTGGTTTGTCTTGTCCAACTTTTTTGCATTTTTTTTTGTTTCATCTTATCATATTTTATTTTATTAGGTTTGAAAAGAGATGAATGAATGAATGAATGAGGACCTATCCATGAGAGTGAGGGTTAACAGCCGAACTGTCATTTGTATCTTCTGGGAGAGGGAATATGGTTTTCTTCAATGGGATGACACAAGACATGTCAGCCATTGCAAGATGGCTCTCATGTTTAAGGATGGTTGACCAAGGGATGATGGATTTCACAGTCTTTGTGGGCTTTTATTTAGCTATAGTTTGTTTAATTATTTGGGATGTTGAGTTTTGGTTTCTGGATTTTGGGGAATTAGTAGTCATAATGGATTTTTGTCTTATTTTTTTGAGAAAGAACTTAAAGTTGGGTGGGTAGGTGAGGAACCAGCACCACTCCTTTTTTGTTCCTGGGAATCATTTTAGATCTGTAGCTACGTTTAGGTTCTGTTGACTGTGATACATGAGTTTCTATTTCTCACAGCTGGCCTATGCCCCACCCCATAACCATGAAATGTTCTGTAACAAAAGTTCCAGGAAGATTTCCTTAACTGCTTTGTAAAATTCTAACTGCCTGGTTTTGATTCTGCAACCACACTTGCTTGAAAAGATCTCCCAACTTGTTGCTTTGCCAGATAAAAGAGGTATGAAAAATTGGCTCAGGGCTGGTCTCATGAATTCCACCTGGGGTGAAGACAGTCAGCAATTAGGCTGTAATGTACATATGAATAAAGCTTGGTTTAATTTGGCCATGATTTGAGTCTTGGTCTTTCTTCTCCCATCTGTGAGATTGACACAGGAGTAGAGGATCTGGAGGAACTGGAGAAAGTGGAAGATATGATCAAAGTCTTTTTAATTTGAGATTTGTTTTACATAATAAATAATAAAATTAAAACAAAATAAAAAAAATTCAGGTAGTTTCTGAGGGCTGTAGGCTGCATACCACACACTGATAGCTGATTTCTTTTTCTGTTTAGCTTCCACTTATTAGCAAAATCATGTTGTATTTTTTTACACGCAGCTGACTTATTTCATTTAGTGTAATGTCTCATAGGTCCATCCCAGTGACAATGTCTAGCAAAAAGTAATGATAATGTTTGAGGTGATGTTTACACTAATCCAATTGTCAAGTCTCTTGTGTTACCTAAAGGGCATAACTGAATCCCATTTCCAGGTTGCCTTTACTATACTGTACGTAGAATTTTCTTCATGTATTAAAGATTTTAATTCATGTTTTAACCAAGATTTTGCTTTAGTTTTCTTCTAATATACTTTGACTTTCAAAGAGAAGTTGAATAGAGTAAATTTATGTGCTACTTAGAGTCCATACCATCCTTGGTCATGTGGTATCAACAATTATATGTCTCCTGTCTATACTTTAAAAAAAATAAAAAAATAATTTTAGTTTATTTTGTGCGTCTCTGTGTGTGTTCGTATGTGTGTCTGCATGTGGAAGTCAGAGGACAGCATGTGGGAGTCAGTTTCCTTCTTCAGAGATAGATCAGGTTGCCTGGGTGTGGGCATGAGCTTTTGCTCACTGATGTCTCCAAGTGTTTGATTTGTGTGATCCTTTATGTGAGATAGTACATAAAATGGCTGTGAGACTAAGAGAAGCAATGGATGTTACCTACAGCAAATCACATTTACACCAGAAACACAAAATGCTCGAGGGATGGTCCTCTTGCAGAGGACTCTGGTGCCTTATCCACTGCCCACAATAGAACTCATGACAGCCTGTAGCTCTAGATTCCAGGAACCCAATGGTCTGCGCGGGCACCTGTAAAAATGCCACATAACGTACACACAAATAAAAATAAACCTTTATAGCAGAAAAATAAGGTGTTTAAGAAGCTATATCATACTACGATCAATACATCACTAACTTCAAAGTTTTGTGTATACAGTGCAACCAATCAAAAAAGGAAATACCTAGTCACCATTGTAAAGTCAATCCATGATGCACACAAGTGTTTGCAGGGGCTCTAGTCTGCTATGACAGAGAAATTTTAAAAAAACTAAAGCATAAACCCATGTCTATCCATACTACAATGTTCAGTGTTTTATGTTCAATGATTACATCGATAAGCAGTTTTCAGAATGTGTCCATCAGGTTCTTAGAACCATGTCAATATCTTGTCGTATGGAACCAGTTTAAGAAACTAAGTGGCTAATCCCGCATTTAAACGAATGTAGAATCAGATACTTTGCAGCTCTATGGTGATAAAGAGCTGGATGATGCTGTGGAGAGCACCTGGGAACAAAGGGAGCTGCACAGGAGCCTCTGTCTGCTTCAGTCACACCCAGTGATTCATCATCAACAGGCAAATTCACTTTTTTCAATTGACACACAACTATAGACAAACTTTTTATTCCTGCAGGGAACTGTCATGAATAGAACAACAATGAAATGTTTCAGTGCATTTAAGTTTAGTAGCTGGTGCATTGGGCTCCTATTCACTGAGTGCATGGTACATGTCCTTCTTGCATACTTCTGTAAAATATTTTCTACTGATAGATACCTACAGACACTTTGAAGTAGCCTAAAATAGCCTCATGGTACTAGTATTTAGCAAGCATGGTGTCAGGTACATGATAAAGGCATTTTTGGACTAATATGATTATATCAGTATGAATTTTGATAAAATTTATGAAATTTATCTGCATGCTTCCAGTCATGGTAGTACTAAAAACAGTTTTAAAAATCTTAATTAAAGTTACTTTCTCAGTGCTGGAGAGATAACGCAGCAGTTAAGAGCAATGGCTCTTCTTCCAAAGGACCCAGGTCTAATTTCTAGCAATCATATTTAGCTTTAGAGCCAGTCAGTCACAGGATGTTTGATGATCTCTCCCAGCAGCTGCACACTCCAGGCATAAATTTGCTACACAGACATACATGCATGCAACCAATTCATGCACAAAAACTGAACACAAATATAGAAACGTTAAAAAATATAAAGTCCCATCAAATGGGTGGCAATATGGAGAAAAAAAATTCTATATCATTGCTAATTGCTAAAATTTTTATATCATTAAAATCAGTGTAAAGCTTGAGTCACCAGGAAGATTGTCTGAGAATAAGCACATGCTTTAATGTGCTTTGTGGGATTTTGTCTTACTCACAATACTGCAGAACTGAGCGTTATTTCACACTTGTTAAACAGATAAATGAGAGAGACATTTTCTCAGTTTCTCTCATCGAGCATGCCAACAATCAGGGAGAAGTTTATCCCTGTGAATCAACAGAAAGGGGCTGAGGACTGCATAACCAACGGTCAGAAACTCTTGAATACTTATCATCAAAGAACTGTCTCCCAAAGAGAGACTTAAAAATAGAGAGAGAGCACAATCTGTCCAGTAGAAGAAAACAAAACAGAGCATGAGAAGGAGGACACTTTGAGCAGCTCTCAGCTCAGGGGGAGTTCTGTAGAGGAGCCTGGCATTCTGAAGGTAGAGGACATGCTGGTGGTGCTTGTGGAGAAGAAATACCATGTAGCCACTGGCCCCTCCCATGGCACCCTGGAACACTGCATCTCTGAGCACCATGAGAGGGAGAACAGTCCATTTTATTTCCTGACTTTCTGGCATAAAATAACAATAGTTGTAGTCATTCTTAGGCTGAGATATATTCAGACTTATGCTTTTGATGGAAGGGATTAGGTTCATGCTTATTAATGCATTGAGTATCCAAAAGACTGAGAAGAATGGAAGGGTGTGCCATGGAGACTTTGGTCTGAGCCTCCTCCACCCAGATGCTCTGGGACTGATGATGATGGCCTGGACCACAGCAAGGAGACTGCTGGTGCAGATGGAGAGGCCACGGGCCACCCTCTCAAGATAAACAATGATCTTACAGCCCGTGTCATCTAGGAAGTTTCTCAACCCAAAAGCTGCAATTGTCTTTGGCAATCCTCTTGCAAAAAGGAATATGATGTTTGTAAAAGTCAAGTGGATCAGAATAAGCTGTATGGGTTTCTTCTCAGAGCCTTCCAATAAACTGAACATATAATTCACAGAAACAGAATTATTCCCCAGGATGCCAACCATAGTCATAAAGAGAAAAATTATTTCTTTAATCAACATCAAAACTGTTTAACTTTCTAGGTAGAAAAACTTGTTTCCAGGATGCAAGGATGCAAACACTTTCTCATGAAGTTATTAGTAATGGCAGACATGTATCTGAAAAACACATTTTGCATAATATCATTTTCTGTTGTTCAAGAGCCAGTGGTGGACAAATGTATTGCTGTAGACTAGGTCCCTGAAACTTTTCCTTTGACCTATGGACTGTGAGCTAGTGTGTGTGCTCTGACAGGTGAGTTTGGTTAGTGCTATTCAAATCTGAAGTTTTAAAGAATATATTTTTTTAGTTCTACACTAGAAAAATTGAATTTTCCAAATGTGTGTGTATGTCTGTCTGTGTGTATGAATTGTCCTTCAAAACTGTCATCATAGTTGAATTAAACTCCAAGATGCCCAACCAGATTTTTCCCCTCTGTTTCTCATTGTATTTCCCGATATTTCCCCAACCAATCCCCAAAGCCTGAGGCTGCTGCTAAACCTGTCTGCCTTTCCCACAACACACAGACTCTGGGGAATCCTGCTGAGCCCACACTTGTAACATCCCTTAGATTTAGTAATAGCTTCCATACCTCCTCAATATTCCTTTCGTACTTGGATCTTAATTAAAATTGTGGTACTAATTTGCATTTGCCTTTCAAAACTTTATAACTGCAGCTTCTGTAGTTTTTTTTAAGAGATTCATTTATATATGTATATGAGTGCTCTGTCTTCCTGTATGTATCTACACGACAGGAAAGGGCATCAGATTCGATTAAAGGTAGTTCTGAGACAATATGTGGTTGTTGGGAATTGAACTCAGGACTTCTGGAAGAGCGACCAGTGCTCTTAACCACTGAGCAACCTCTTCAGCCCCAATTTCTGTCTCTTAATGTGTTAAAACTTTTCATATTGACCATTTTGTGATTTTACTCCATACAAATGTTTGTTAGGTGTTTTTTATTTTTTAAGGCAGTCCTCAATGTGACATCAAACATTTCAGCTTTTCCGGATAGTACCCTACAGTTAAAGCTGAATCATCAAAAGATAGGTTGAATAGTTTATGTTGCTTTCAGGTTGCAGGCAGGGAGGGTGTCTAGAGGAATCCTGGGATGCATCCTAGAGGAGAAGTTGGCAGAGAGCTGTGATCCCAGTGGTATTCAGGACATCTGTGACCCCAGTGAGTGCTCTCTGGGCATCCAATTGACCATGGAACAGCTCTGAACAAGATGCTACTAGTGAGGTGGATGGGGGAAAGGGACTAATGAGGTGTTAGGTGTAGCCATGAGATGAATGCAGTTTCTGAGTTACAGGTTCTCTATATGGCTGCATCTAGCACAGCAATTTGGGGTACAGCATTGTGAGCAGGGATTCCCCCATCTAAGAGGCGATGGTAGCATGTGCTTCTGTGCGACCTTGTGAGTGGCAATCATGTCACTCTGCTTTGCAGCCTGCTTCTCCTACTCCTTCTCCCTGTTTATCAGGCAGGCTGCTTTGTTCTACATCAGTCTGAGCTGATTCCAGAATTTAGACCTGTGCAGGTAGTATTCATTTTCTTGGGGATTACAGCAAGCTTTGAACATCTTTTCTAAAATAAGAGAAATCTGGGTATTTCAGTGGCTTTATGGGTTTGTGTGTATTCTGAGTACTTAGAATGCTTCTGTTGCCTTTGCTCCCTCCTGTTAAACTCACGGGATTTCTTTCGCTCTTTGTCCTGATGATCTAATGTATGACTCTCATGAACCTAGCTTGATGCTATATATGGATGCAGTGAATTCATGGGTTTAGACATGTCAAGTATTTCCTTTCTACTGCTCTTCTGACAAAGAAGAAAAAAATTGCTTGCATCAGCTCATCCTAGAATCACAATACCATCCTAAATGACTGCACATGATGAAATATGCTCCAGACATTCATAAAAAGCACATCAGCATTCATTAACATAAGTGTTTAGAGATTAGAATCTGTCAAAATCCGTGTAATAATTTACCCATCTCCTGATGGAAAATATTAACATTTTTCTGCTGGTTTAATGTTTGCTTTCCTGGGATTTCTCGTTTTCTAGTCCTCTCTTCCATTTTCAAAACTTGAAATCACATTTGAGAGCAGATTCTGACTTTTTAATATGTGATTCCTCTCTACTGAAGTGGGCTGTCAGAGGACGGAAAGGCATCTCAACCCCGACGTTATCTTGGAAAATGCTATAGGAAATAAATTAAAAAACAGGATGGCTCTTTGACTGCTTCCCCCCCGATGGAGGAGTAGCCTTGCCAGATCACAGAGGAGGACAATGCAGACAGTTCTGATGAGACTGGATAAGCTAGGGTCAGATGGAAGGGGAGGAGGACCTCCCCTATCAGTAACCTTGAAGAGGGACATGGGAGGAGATGAGTGAGGGAGGGTAGGGTTGGGAGGGGAGGAGGAGAGAGGGTGCTACAGCTGGGATGCAAAATGAAGAAACTGTAATTAATATAAAAATAAAAATTTAATTAAAAAAGCAGGATGGACTTGTGTTTAGATAGATGAATGATACCATGTTTGGGTCTAACCCGCAAGGGTCTTAGGCAGGCTGCATCCATTCATCCTCATTTTCTAAGCAAGCAAGCAAGCAAGCAAGCAAGCAAGCACGCAAGCAAGCGACAAAGAAAACCAAAATGAGATTATTTTTCTTTGCTGGGACAAAGTTACAGTGAGCTGTTTGGGGATGCGCCAGTTCACAGGCTGAAGCTCTTTAGCAGGATTTCCAAGGTGTTAACAGCAACCGTGACACTCAGAGGTTTGTACTTCTCTCTCTCCACCAGGCATACAATGACGACAGTTGAGATAAACATGTATAATATTGTGTAATATGATTGAGAGACTACAAGGATGGATATAAAAGGAAAACCTTCAGATTGAGAGCTATAATGCTATTGTAAAAGAAAACATGTGCCCATATTTGAAAAGCAGAAATGCATGAAAAGCAAAAAAGGACCAACTTTACAAACACCAGTGACACGGTTGAAGTCACAAAGCTGGTAAACATGAAGGCTATAACAGGAGTTTTTGTTTGTTTGGTTTTGTTATTTTTGAGAAAGAGATCTCTAATGAAAACCAGGGTAGCCTTGAACAACAATGATTTTGTCTCAGTCATTTTAATTCTAATGTTCCAGGAGTTTATCATGGTTGTGTCTAGTGTTTGATTGACATCCGTCAATCTCCTATATCTTATATATTCCTTTAAGAAAGGAAGGAGTAACCTTAGGCAAAGACACACCCAGAGCTCTTTCATGATACCCCAGCCTGAGGATGGAGAGCAATGCCTCAACATATGTGTCCCATTTCTGTGTCTTTAGGAACTCACTTCCTTCCACAACATGGGACCCCGGACCTTGTCAGGGTCAGAATGGAAGTGGAGGACTCAAGGCTTATGGCCTCTCAACTACTCCCTGTGTTAGTTAGAAAGAGACTCTAGCTTTGATGAAACTCTCCATGGCACAGCTGAGGATGATCTTACCTCCATGGACTCCCCTGGACCTCTGTGGTGCAGACAGGCTCTGGAGCAGCTCTGGGAAGGTGACAAATATGCCAGGTCATATTTGTACTGTCTGGACCTGTGGGGCTCTTGGCTGTCATCAGGTGTTGTGGACGTCGTTTCATGTTGTCATGGTGTCAGGGGGATGGAACGCCTCTGCAGGGCCTCAGTCCCTGAAGTGCAGATTCCCTCTCTCCTCACAGTTACTACATCTGTTTTGCTCAGAAGTTATTTCAAGCTTAATTAGGGTTTAATTATTTGAGAGGAAGGACGTGAGGTGAGAAAATGAACACTAACCAAGTGTCTGTGTTCTGAGCTTCCCCCATCTCCTGCCTTATTTTTACTTTCCTAAAGTGCCAGCCTGTGGCCAAGGAGAATGGAAGTCTCTTCCTTCAATTTCATAAATCCTTTGTGAGGGAGGATTAGAAGAAGTGATGGTGAGCACAGAGACTCTGCCTCCTGAGCAAGTTCCAAACATGGACCAGGATAATTCTAGTGTTCCTTGTCTCCATGTGTCCATGGGTAGTGAAGGTCTTTGCTGTAACTGATTGTTTCATTCCTGCATGTTAAACATCATATGAGACTTGGGATATGAATGTCTCCCCAACCTAAGCCATATTCCAAAAGCCATCTTTACTTATTAGAAAACTTTTAAGGACACGTCAAAAACTTGTATGAGCCCAAGAATGGCTCTTCCAGATCCTCTTCCTTCTAGTGCCTAAAGGCCATTCCCATCCCAGACGCAAGCTGATGTACATACATAAGTGTGAGACTAGAACGATGGCGTCGTTGCTTTTTTCTTATAGAGAAGCCCCACAGGGTGTCCTTGGTAGATGAGTCAGTTACTGGTCTCCCTCTGTGTCCTGTGTGATTTTGTCTACACACATATGTTTCCAGCTAACACATGAGAGAATCTGAAAATGATTTTTCTGTAAATGCAATTATAACCTTTGAGGAAACCAGGATGTCCACACCCTCTCTTGGATGGGGAAATCTGAGTGCAGTGAAGCTAAGTTTTATATTACATGTGTCAGGTATTTAATTACCAATAGAGAAGGTACAGAAATGTAAACAGTAAAATAATTTTCCCTGGTCCAACAAGGATTATTTCCCTCTGATTTTTCTTCAGTTTCTTTCTTTCTTTCTTTCTTTCTTTCTTTCTTTCTTTCTTTCTTTCTTTCTTTCTTTCTTTCTTTCTTTCTTTCTTTCTTTCTATGCCAGGGTTTCTCTGGGAAGCCCTTGTTGTGCCATAACTCACTGTATAGAGCAAGATGGCCTCAAACTCAGAAATCTGTTTGCTTCTTTTCCTTGAGTGGGATTAAAGGCTGAATTAGCCCTGCCCAGGTCTCTAAGTCTTTGACGTTTTATTTAGACAACTTCTAAGTTTTTTTCTGTCCTTGAAATATAAAGAAAAAAGTAGGTTAAAGCTTGTAGTGCTCTGACTAGTTTGTTCAATCAAAGATAAAGTATCAGAAAGAGAATCCTTCCCTTCATGCACCTTCCATCTTGGAGGAATTCTGTAGAGAGAATTAGTCACCACAAATAGAAGATAGGCTGGGGGTCACTGGTAAGCTCCATTTTGTCCTGCAAGCAGAGCTCCTCTAAAGGATATTCCCTGTAACCGGGTGGCACTTAGATGACCTGACCCTGACTGGGGAGATGGCTCAGTGG
>NW_026590628.1:248821-265436 GCF_907164565.1 Psammomys obesus | reverse complement strand
AAGCTAGAATGCCTGGGTAAGGTTTGATTGTGGTTTTATTTTATTTTATTTTCATTAGGATAGTCAAAATAATGAATATTGATGGCTGGACCTTGGTGTTTTGATAGTTGGGATCTCAGGAATGAGTCAGGTATAACAAATATTATTCCCAAAGAAGGGAGTAAAACTTGGTGGCTAGCTTCAGGAGTTCAATCTAATGTGTTAGCAAGGGAGAGAGAAATGGAAAGGTCAAAACCTACACTCTTTCTTAAACTCTACTTTATTTGGGGTGTTGAGGCCTCAACCTCCCTTCCAACCTCCCAAGCCTATGTAGGAGAGAGGTTAGTGGGGAAAGAGGGCCCCTTTACTTCTCCCAATGGCCCAACAGTTTAGGGCTGTTAGGGTTCTTTTAGGGCTCTACAACAGTCTCTGTCAACTGCAGACACAGGCATTTTCCTCCTGGCCACTGCACCCTGAAGCTTTTCTCTGCTCTGTCTGTTCCAAAAGGCCACATTGTCCATCTCCCGGGTCTCTCCAAACTGTCAGACGCCTCACACCAACACCGATTACCACACTGCCCACTAGCTCACTCTCTCTTGGCACTCATATTTATACTGTCAGAGTCCTAGACTATACCCCTCATGAGGGCAAGAGCCACCCTCCACACGAGACAATTAACAGCTGTGGACAAACTATAGCACAACTAAAATCCCACATTTGGGATTAAAACAAAAACATATTTACATAACATAACTGAGTTTAAAGGAAACCAAAACTTTCATTACACCTACAAGTGCCATGTTTGCCGTACTTGAGCCTGTGTTTGCAGTGCTCAGGCCTGCTAGAGCCCTTCAGTCACAACTTTATGAGAACAAGAAAATCCAGGAAAAGCGCAGGTGTCACTCATCTGTGTGAAACTTCCTCCTCTGGTGGTTCCCGGGCTTCTGCCTTTCTCCTCCCTAAGACTGGGAATGACCCCTGAGCAAATGTTAATGCACTGGATTTATTGGATAAATACTCTGATAGTGAAATGGTGGGGACACATGTCTCTCTTGAGACTGTCTGCTCTCTTGTCAGGACAGCTATATCAGGACACCATTGTTCCTGTTGGTCTCATGCCCATGGATCCTGGGATATTCCTTGTCAAATAGGAAGTTCTGGGAACTTCCTTGACCCTATAACCATGGAAGCCCACTGAGGGGATATAAATACAGAGGATCATTATGTTCTTTCTTGATTTGTAGCTCTGTTTTCCTGACATTGGCATCATCTCCGTTGTGTTTTTCCTAAGAGTTGGAAAGCCACATGATGAGTACAGTGGTGAGGGAGGTGGGTAAGAATCTATCCTTCTGTGTAGGGATATACATGTACTTTTTGTTCATGGAAGAATGGATATAAATAGTAATTGATGCATTTGTCAGTGTATGCCTCATCACTTAGCAATGCCAACATTCCCTTCATCAGGACAAAGGAGCAGAGAACAGCAGAGCCAAGTTTTTGAAATATGTTATCAGTTAGTGTTGAAGAAGCCTGTATTGAGGTAGTGAAATGTTTCAAGTGTAAGGTTAAAGAGGAGACACTGAGGTGGATTATCTTTTGAGGGTAAGGAGTTTATTAGAAACGTTATTATCACTGGGCACAGACAGCAGCTCAGCAGCAGGTTTCTGAAGAGAGATTAGGCCCACAGGGCACAGTGCTGTTTCTTCTTAGATTCTTCACAGGAAGATGGGTGGGAAGAAGCTTTTCTTTTTCTTTTTTTCTTATGGTTCCAATTGTCTATTGTTAGGGTTAATCAGGGTTAGTGTTTACTTGAGGTTTGAAGACAAGGACACAAGAAAAAAATTATTTGCTTTTTTTTCTGGTACTTCACTTATGGGAATTGCCACAGTTTGACTAAAATGGAAGAGCTTTCCAAAATGGCCAACAGGTAGAACCCATATGAAAGGATAAAATAAAACATACTTGATAAAAAAATAAGGAACCAGGTCATGAGAATGAGAACACTGTCCAGCCCTGATTTTTGAACTGGAACTCTTTGCTAATCTACAGCTGTGAAGGTAGAGGACACACCTGAGATGTCTATACAGATACCATTGACCTTTATATGTACCATTATACAGTTTATAAGGTACCATTGACCCAATCCCATGAGACTAGGAAGATTACATCACAAAGAGGAGAGGAAGGAAGTAGAGGGTGAGAGAGGACAAAGGTTGAGGGGAAGGGGAATAGGTGGAAAAAGAGAAAAGAGAGAGATAGATAGAGGGAGACAGAGAGAGAGAGAGAAGAGGAAACCCCTCAACTCGCTATCTGTGAGGACAGCACATAAGGCTGGGAGTTAGGTCTCTTACAGAGAGATGAATGAACAAAATAAATAATAGAGAGCAAACATCCAGGTCTGTTGGAGACAAGTTCTGAAAAACTTCTGACCTTTTCTCATTCCCCCCACCCTGCTGCCCCTGGTTGACCAATATCCTGCTTGACAGTTGCAGAAATGTGCTAACTGTACCATGACTTCCCGAGATAACTGTAAAGTGTTCCAGGCCCCGGGCTAAGAAGATTTTGTAACTTCCACCCTGCCCCTCCCTGAGTTCAGAAATTCTAGAGTAGGATTTTCCAACCTGCCCTCCCTGAGTTCAGAACTTCTAGAGTAGGATTTTCCAACCTACCCCTCCCTGAGTGTTCTACACTGTGCTCCTCCCTCGCCCTGCCCCTATCTAAGGTTGGCCTTAAAAGCCTGCTCCGGTTCAATAAAATTGACTCTTGACAAGTGCACATTTCCTTGAGTCCGTTCTTCTCTCTCACCTGTTTTTCTTTCAGGCCTGGTCCTCTTTGGAGACCCCACGAATTACTAGTCCCGCAGGCGGGTACAAGTGGCGCCCAACGTGGGGCCGAAGCATGGACCACTGCCGGATGGAGGTTTGCATGGATGGATCCGGATCGCTCAGAAAATGCCGCGACGAACCGAAAGTAAGATTGGCAGCTCTCGACTCGTAAAGATGTACGTTCCTGCCACTCACAGGAAAAAGATACGTCGGGTAAGTCTTTCTCCATCCCATAAAAATGGGCCAACAGTTGCGCTCAGGGAGAGAGGAATTAGAGTTAAGAAAAATGACTTAATTATGTTCCTGGTTTTTGTGTCGGACATTTGTCCATGGTTTGTTATTGATGGGCCAGAGATATGCCAAAAAGTGGAATCAGGTTGGAGCCTTCCCTCTCGAGGACCTTAGAGAAAGAGGTCGAGATAAAGATAATAATTGTCCCCCCGTTATTACTGTTAATTCCCTAGCTTTCCCCATTTTTTCCCAAAGAAGGCCCTGACCAATTAGACCCCTCAGAGGAGAGTGATTTGAAAGAAGAGGCTTCCAGGTACCATAACCCTGATTGGCCATCTACACTTGGCAGTGCAAGCAAATGTTAAGAGATAGTACAAGAAAAAGAGCTGGTACCAGAAAGTCTCCTAAAGAAGAGATAGACCTCATCTCATTACAAAGTGAGGATGAAACAGAGTCAGGGGAAGAAACTGCTAAGTCTCATAGCCTACTTCCTTTGCGCTACTTCCCTTCCGCTCAAAACAAAAAAGGCCCCTAGTTGGGCTGAGGCAAAGGGCATGGATCAGAGCTGGAGCCGTAGCATGGTGAGCAGGAGGAATGGGGACTCTACTTGTCTCCTTCCCACTCCCCTACCGAGGGCCAGGCTTGCGGAGAACTGGGTGAGGAGAATGCCCAAACCCTCAGAGGCCTAAGACCTGCCTCTGCCAGCTGCAGAGCTTAGCAGGACTGCAATTTACTCCGCTCCCTCCCACCAGCTTCAGCCAGTGTCAGCTTCAGCCAACTCTTGAACAGAAACCAGAAAGATGGAGCCACTTCTAGTTTTAAAGATTAAATTGTGTTCACTGATAAATTCTGAATTTTTCTAGTTCTGACTTAAAATCATGGTTATGCTGTGTATATATATTTAAATGTTTAAAAAGCAGGTACGTGGTTGTTTTTTGTCTTTGTCTCTGTGTTTTGTTTTTGTGTGCGGCCGTAAGTGTCTAAATGTTTCTGTGCAATGTTTGTGCGTGTAGTACCTTCTGTTCTGTGTTCTAAAAATTCCTCAGAGCTCGAGGGGCCTGTATCTGGGTAGCAAGACGTGATCGAGGTGGTCACAGCTGCCGAAGTTCAGGGGACGCCCCTAACTTTATCAGTATTTTCAATAAATTTGGCCAGCTGGTTAATGTTTTTTTTTGTCTCAATGTCTCTGTGCAGTATTTGTACCTTCTGTTTTCTGTTCTGAAAGGCCTCACGAAACTTGTTTAAAATGTGTGCTTATGTGTTCATTAGATCTATGAACGCATAGGTTACCACGTGGTGTATGAGGTACCTCAGTGCCTCACCTCCATCTTGACTTTAACATGTGGGTTATAATTTAACCGCCATCTTGGTATGGGTTAAAAATAATTCTCATTTCCTTCTAGGTTAAAAGAATGAGTTATTTTAAATTGGCATTGGTTTTGAAAATTAAGTTGTTTACATTGGTAAATTCTGGTTTTAAAATCTGGTTTTGTTAGGATTATGGTTATGCCTTGTGACATCTCTTCTACAGAAGAAGTACTTTGTTTTGATATTGCAAAAACGGGTTTTAAAAAATGTTTAAATGTTTAAGGCTATAAAATGTTTAAAGTTTATCAGGCATTTGGGTATGACGATGATTTTGGGTATTTATTTTATCAATTTTATTAAATGAAACCCTGCCGTATTGTTTGTGCTAATTGAGAAAATCGCAGTTTTTAAAATGTATCTTGTGGAGAGCTGTTTGTTTGTTAAGCTGCTTTGTTTATAGAAAAAAATTGGCAGTTTCAGAACTTTTTGTAATAATGTAACTTGTTTTTGCTTTGCCTTTAAAAAGCAAATAGTAGATGCTGGGCTCCAGCAGGATCATGTTAGGATGGAAAGAATTTTGATGAGAGTTTTTGTGTTGTCTGAAAAGCAAGAGAGAGAGAACAAGAAAGTAAGAATGTCTAGTTAAGCCAGAAAAAGGAAGCTAGAAACCTAAAGGTATACAGAATGTTGCAGAAGGTTGGTAAGTGTATGTATAAAATAACCAGAGGGTATTAAAAAAGAACTGTATTTTAAAATATGTTGTGCATCATTTAAAAGGCTGGTGATTCCTCATTGCAAGGTGTTTTCTTGTGCTCTTTTGAGGGAGAAGATTCTGGCTGATGGGTTTGGTATGGCTAGAATAATTCATACAGTTTGAAGTTGTTCTGTGCTGTTCTGTTATGCAGTTGGTTCTAAAACTTATTTAATCGCTGTGTTGGAAACTCTTGGTTGTGGGGGATTGTGGATGCTCCACAGTGGTTGCTATATCATCATCAGCACCTATGTTTGGTATTGTAAGTCGCAGCCTGTGCTAACATGTGGCCAGCCACCATGCTGGTCCGGAGATAAAGAGGGTGGAGCTATGATTTTGCCACCATTTTGTTTAGGTCTATGAGTTATGTTCAGTCATCTGATTAGTGCTAAATGCAAAACTTTTTACTGTTCAATTTTAATGCAAGTGGTAGGAGCAGCAAGATTTGCTAGCTTCTCTATGAACTGTATCTGATTAAAAGGTTTGCTTTGATTTTAGTTCAGAAAGAGCAGATTTAAAGTCATGCTAAATACTACAGTTGAGCCTTACCTAGTCTCTTTGTTTAGTTTTTTTTTAAGATTAAGCCTAGGATGGTTAACTATAAAGTTTGCCTATTTGTCTTAAAATATATAATTCTAGAACATGCATCTCAGAAATGCCAAAATTAGATTGTATAGCATTCTGTTTTATAGGACACAGTTTAGAGCAGATGATAAAAACAGAATAACTCAGATATGCTGGCCCTCAAGCTTGTCAGAAATCTAATAAATATGGCATTTTAACATATGTAAGCTTATTATGACAAAGTCCAACCTGTTGATGCATCTTTTCAAGTGTCTAGCACATCTGTGCAAATAACAGAGTTACCTGCAGTATTGGCTGTGTTTTAAAGTTTTAATAAACAGTCTTTAAACATTTTTACAGATAGTGCCTATGTAGCTCAGTCTTTACCTAGGTTAGGGATTGCAAATTAAATTTAGACATCTTCTCCTGCTAAAATTTTATTTTTTACAAATTCAAAATTTGGTACAAAAAAAAAAACCTTTTCCATTTACATTGGACATTTGCAAGCTCATTCTAACCTTCCAGGACCTTTAACTAAGGTAATTATAAAGCTGACATTGTTTAAACAATGTCCTTCTTGTGTTGTCCTTTTGCCTACTTCCCATCTTGGGGTCAATCCCTGTGGCCTTGTACCTAATGTTATTTGGCAAATGGATGTTACAATATTCCTAATTTGGTAATTTAAAATATGTTCATGTTTTTGTTGACACTTATAGTGGGTTTATATTTTCCACACTCCAAACTGGTAAAGCTGGAAAAAATGTTATTGCTCATACGCTGGCAGCAATTGCTATATTAAAACTTCCAACACAACGTAAAACAGATAATAGCCCTGGCTATGTTGGAAATATGTTTTCAAAATTTTAAGAGTGGGCCCCAGAGACATAAGCCTCAGGTTGTTAGGGGATGAGGCACAGGGAAGTTCAGGGGTTGCCGTCCTGGCTACTCATAATTGGATGAAGGATTAGGTAGCTGACTTTCAGGTCTGGTCAGTCCTGGCCAGACACCTGTGGAATATCTGATCTTTAATTCATGTTCAGAATCTCCTGCTAGTGGGGATGTGGCTACAGCCAAAGATGGAAGAGCAATTAGCTTCAACCTGTGTCTTCTCTGAGGAGAGAGTCTGAGAGAAGGTCAGGGGCTCTTCAGGAGAAGAATTGAGTCCATTTGGGTTGATTGCTAGGTGATGTTATCTCTCAAGCGTAGATCTGGTCATTCTTCTTTGCAGAGTGGAGGTCTTTGCTTGCTCACTTCCTTATCTCTGCCTGAGCAGAGGACCAGGGTCCGGGGCGGTTACATTCTTCCGTACTCTGGAAAAGTACTGTGAGGCTTTAATTAACACTTTAATTAACAAGGGCCTGAAACTCGAAAATATGGACATTCAGCTGTGGAATGTTTCTGGCATATGGATACAGAAAGACAGCTTGCTGCTGTCCTATGGAAAGATCATTTGGACAACAAATGGCATGGTCCAGATCCTGTCCTGATACAGGGCAGAGAAGCAGTTTGCATCAATTCTAAAGAGATAGATGCAGCCAGATGGTTGCCAGAATGATTAGTAAAGCATATAGATAATAATAACACTCATCAGTCCAGGGTAAAAAAATTACCCTGGGAACATATTCCTTTTATATCTCTTTACAGAAATGATGGAAAAAAAACAAACAAACAACTGTTTCCATGGACTGTGATCCTTTGCCTCCAGCTGATATATGTCCATGGTGGACTTAAGCAGTGCAGGAATGGGCTCCTTCCCTATCTCCTTCCTTTCCTTGGTCCCCTGCTTATCTTATTAATAATTCTTTCAATAGGACCTGTTCTTTTCAATACAATTATGGCTTTTATTAAACAGTAGATTAATGTCCTAAAGGTACAGCCCATCCAGGTGCACTATCAAAGTCTAGAGATGGTCAGCCAAGACTATGAATAGGCCTAATGTTAATCATCCCAGTGAGCTGAACCGGTTAGCCAGTGACGGGTAAGAGAATCCACAGTGATCTTCTGTTCCCCCCTTTTTTTGCCACCTAAGACAGGAGCTCAGCCAATTGCTGCTGATGTATCCAATGATGAGCTTATTAAGGGTTGACAACCACAGATTCCCACCTAAGACAGGCATGGTTCCCTTGGGATTATGGCCTTGTAAAAATAAAATAAAGGGGGACCTTCTGGCACCTTGCTGCCCCCTAAATTTTGGCATCTGGCTTGACCGGACTACTGCCCAGATACAATAGTGCATTCCTGGCTGACCTGGAGCTTTCGATAAGATCATCTTCCTGAAATACCTTAAATCCTAATCTCCCTCAGGGCTTCCTAAGTAACTCTTCTGAGGAACTTTCCAAATTACCATTATTAACACATCTTGGTGGGCCATCCTGTGATTTCTAGTCACTTAGTAACCCTGCCAAAGGCAATTACATTCCTTCTGCTTCTGCCCTTCA
This sequence comes from Psammomys obesus, assembly GCF_907164565.1. Taxonomy (NCBI): domain Eukaryota; kingdom Metazoa; phylum Chordata; class Mammalia; order Rodentia; family Muridae; genus Psammomys; species Psammomys obesus. The sequence continues at coordinate 257,340 of NW_026590628.1, read as the reverse complement.
ACGAAGAGGCCATACATCAAATTAATCCCACTGATTTTCAGGAATGCTAGGTGTGAGTACACCACGGCCACCCTTCTACGAGGGCATAGCCTTACCCTTAGAAGTAATTACAACTAATAATTCTAATGCCTTACGGTGGCAGCACCCAGAGGGAGTCAGCCTTACAGTCACACAGGTGTCTGGAATTGGAACGTGCCTATTGAGACCTTCTATGCTTCCCCCGGTGGCTCTACAAGAAATTTGCAATATTACTCTTGTAAATTCAAGCTTTACATATATTGCTGCACCTAATGGCATTTATTTTGCCTGCTCCACTGGTCTTACTCCTAATCTTATAAGCTCCACCTTTTTAGTCCATAGAGATTACTGCGTCCTTATACGGCTTTTCCCAAGGCTGACTATACATTCTAAGGATGAGTTCCTTCGGTTTTGGGAAAAAGGGATACGTCATCTCGAGTTAAACGTGAGCCCTTAACTGCCATTACTCCAACTGTAATTCTAGGGCTTGGAGCCGCTGGAGCTGGTACAGGCATAGCCTCCCTAATTACCTCCCAGCAACAATTTAATCAACTCTCCCTAATAGTGGACAAAGACCTACAAGATTTGCAAAAAGACTTATAGGAACTAAAAGATTCTATGGTGTCCTTATCTGAGGTAGTTTTACAAAACAGGCGCGGTCTAGATTCAGTTTTTCTCCAAGAAGGCGCACTCTGCGCTGCGCTCAAGGAAGAATGCTGCTTTTACACTGACAAAACAGGTTTAGTGCAAAGCAGTATCGATAAGGTTTGCTCCAGTTTGGAGGAACGAAAATGGAACAGAGAGAAACAAGAGTCCTGGTATTAAAATTGGTTTCCCACATCCCCATGGCTAACCACTCTGCTTCCCAGTCTGCTAGGACCTTTTGTAGGTATCCTTTTGCTTCTCTCTTTTGGCCCCTGGGCCTTTAATCGATTGACAAGCTTTGTTAAGAGTCAGGTGGATTCTGCAATCAAGCCGGTGGGAGCCCATTACCATCGCCTCGCCATGGAAGAAGAGTCTACTGTTGACCTGCCAAAGGACCAAAACAACCCCACATCTCGACCCTTAGACTTCACCTCCCTACAAAAATCAACCCGGGGGTGGAAATTCTGGTCCCGCCCCTCCAAATAATAACTCAGGTTTCCGTGACCCCTCATATACTATTTGGCTACTAAACATATTCCTTCCAGGATCCTTATGGAGTTTTGATGGCCTTATTGAGAGCAAGATGCGTTACATTTCCACAAAATGAGTGGTCTGGTAAGTCAGAGACAGAATGGATGGATAAGTCTCGGCCCGCCTAAGACAGGACGACCTTGTCGGGAGGAGGCCGATCCAATGACGGGTAAGGGTCCAGCACTGCCCTTCTAACAGGCTCAGACCCTGTTTGTGCTCCTTGTACTATGGTCAATTTAAATAGCCTTGTCAAAACCACTGGCCTGTGAGTGACAACGCTTGACCTACTCTGGGGAACACTCGCTTCTCTGGTGACGGTTTGCTCCTTTGGATCCAAAATTTTACTCTTAAACAAAAATAATTGGCTGCCAAAATGAGCCCTTCTTTGGGACACCATTAGCAGGTCACGATAACATCCCTATCCCTGTTCTTGTATACAGAGAAGGGGGAGATGTTGGAGACAAGCCCTGAGAAACTTCTGACCTTTTCTCATTCCCCCCACCCTGCTGCACCTGGTTGACCAACATCCTGCTTAATAGTTGCAGAAATGTGCTAACTGTACCATGACTTCCCGAGATAACTGTAAAGTGTTCCAGGCCCCGGGCCAAGAAGATTTTGTAACTTCCACCCTGCCCCTCCCTGAGTTCAGAAATTCTAGAGTAGGATTTTCCAACCTGCCCTCCCTGAGTTCAGAACTTCTAGAGTAGGATTTTCCAACCTACCCCTCCCTGAGTGTTCTACACTGTGCTCCTCCCTCGCCCTGCCCCTATCTAAGGTTGGCCTTAAAAGCCTGCTCTGGTTCAACAAAATTTGACTCTTGACAAGTGCACATTTGCTTGAGTCCGTTCTTCTCTCTCGCCTGTTTTTCTTTCAGGCCTGGTCCTCTTTGGAGATCCCACGAATTACTAGTCCTGCAGGCAGGTACACAGGTCCAGAGTGAAAAGCCTAGAGGCCTAGCAGGTTTGTTTCTCTTGTTACGAGGCCCCCTTGCCTGTGGACTGACCTCACAAGTTCAAGGCTGGATCAGAACATGTTTACACCACACTTTGTGAGCCTCTCAGTCTTTTTTTTCTTTGTTCAAACTGAACAAGCTTAAAGGAAGGAAAGAGGACCCCTCAAAGACCCTTAGCATAACCCATCCTTAAGCAAAAACTGGGCTTTAGCTTCCCAAGTCCCTCATTTTCTTTGCAGAGGACCCTTCTCTGTGTGTGCCTTAGTGTGTGTGTCCTCATCCCTAATAAAAGTCTTTTTTGATTTGTGTTCTGATTTTTAAATTGCCTGTACATTTTTTTTTTAACTGGCAGAGAATATAAACTCGGTCAAGACCCTAGACAGTGATGTAATGACTAAAGAAACTACATTTTATGCTGAGTGTCCATTATGGTAACTTTTAGTATTTTTTCCTTTTCTTTTCTGGCTTTAGTCCCTGGAAGATAAGTTCCAAGTTACCCTGACCCAGGGATCCCCTCTCTTTCCCAGCCAGAAGTGCACAGCTGTGACCATCTACTTGTTATGACATGACTAACTGGCTTTTTCTTCTGTAACCTGCTTATGATATAGACATCCTTGGATGGTTTTGAGGTCACCTTGACTACCTAATCTTGACAGAGCAGAACAGCTCTTGGCTTGCTTGTGCTGATGCTTACCTGTGAAATTACAGATTCCTATTAAAACTACATCTGTTGAAGGTTAATTATATTTTGTTTTTATTTTTTTTATAATACAAGAGAAATTACAGAAAATAAAATGGCTTTTGATAGAATTCCCAAGTGAGCTACTGACCTCTCCTTGGCACCCACATTGCCCTCTCCTTAACAAGGATAGCAGATACGGCATGTAAAGACACAAGAGGTCATTTGAGAGAGAGCCATCCTCCTCAGCCATACTCAAAATACTCTGGAAATGGTGGCTGTTCTTGGCAGGGTTTTCTGGAGGAACAGAACCAAGAGGAGAAAAATACAGTATATCAATATATACTATATGTAATATGGTATGATATAACATATTATGTGATCTATATGTGCATATATAATGCTAGAGTTTATTAAGTCAGCTTCACATTAGTAACAAGAGCTAAATCATACAGGAGATGGTGAGACCCAGTATCTTCCTCAGTCCTTGTGTGCAGTACCTCAGCAGTTTGAGTAGTCTCACGATAGCTGTCTCTCAGGGGGCCACAACTGGAATTAGTCTACACACAGGCACCTCAGTCATCCCCATGTGGCTCCAGAAGCCTGGAGGTTTACTTTAGAGCCTCTGGCTGTGCTCTCAGCAAGGCAATCAGCCCCGGCAGCAGAAACAGAGCACATGTACTCAGATGCATGAGGGAAGGCCAAGCACTCATAAAAGAATGATTTTTCCTGACACACTCTTTTAACCTGGGCTCTTACATTAGGGGTCACCGACAGCCATGGTGCATCTTCCCACATCAACCAGGACAGAAGAACTCTTCAGGTGAGGCTCCCTCCTCAGGAGATTCAAATTTGTGACAAGATGAAATTAGAAACTAACCATAATCATGGACTTTAATATATTCCAAAACATCAAGAACCTGGTTTCCCTCATCAAAGAGCAGTGTTACAGAGACCCACAGAGCGGTCAATGTCTGGCAATCCTCTGGGGAGTCTCAGCTCTAGGACCAGGGAAGGAACACAGGCAGTCTTGGCTCCCCTCCAGGCACAGTTCTCAGCTGCAGAGAGGGCAGTTCAACCAACTCCCTGCAGAACTGTTGGGGTTTTTCTGCTTATCCTGGGCAGGAACTGCAGGGAGCTGATGGAGATCTTTGGTGAGCAGCCCTTCATGGTCCTGTGTCCCTCAGGAATGGCACTCACACAGCTCAGAGCAAGCAGGAGCCTCCCTGAGACAACTTCAGTGCATAGTGTCTTGAGGATGCTGCTTTCGATGCAATTTCTGGACTCTCTGGGTCCTCCTGCTCTGGAGGCTGTTGGGGTTCTAGTCAGCACCAATGTTCTGCTTCTTGGTAAGCCTGTGCCATTACATCTCCAGTGTTCTCTCAGCACTGTGATTCCCTTGTCTGTGGGTCAACAGTTTGTACCTGTGTAGCATCAGGGAAGATGGAGTCTGGGGTTCAGGAGGCAAGGAGACCTAGCAAACACCACGATGTTCAGTACCGGTCATAGTGAGTTACCAGGAATCAGAGGTGGAAGCTTCAGTCAATGGGGTATTTACGCATCATTGTGCCAGTGAGGCCTGACAGGAGCATGGTCTCCAGACTTATCATGGCATCATTTGAGAGAGTCTGTTTTCCAGTATCCCATCATAGTACTTTAAGGACTAACTAGGCTATAATTGTTCTGCATCAACACTTGTTTTTAAGCAGTTTTGGAACCTAGTTTTGTCATTTACTTGTTGATCAAATTTCCCTTGCTGTGGTTAGTTCACTTATCTCACTGTCATCTTCAGTCAGCTGTATATGCTCATCTCAGATAAGGGTCACCTCCTCACCTCCCCCTACCCTCTCTTGCTCCCATGTTTTAGCTTTGGGGAAAAAAGGTAATACTGGTTTGTGACAGTAGTGTTACCTAAAGGGTCTTCCCCAGTGCTCCTGAGAACCTAAAAGTCACATGATAGGGATGATGGAGTGGGAAAATGGGAAGAATCTGCTCTCTACATTCCTAGTAATTGTGAACTTAAGATTGTGTGGTGCCAGACTTCTTAAGAAAATGGAATGTACTTTTATAAAGTTTAACTTAATATTGTGCTACACTATAACATTAAGGCAAATGGCAGTCTCGTGGGGGAATGCCTGTAATTCCAGCATTTAGGGAGCCGAGGCAGGTGAAGATCAGCCTGTGTTAATAATGAGTGCCAGGTCAGTCCCCATACTTCTAAAATTTGTCATAACAAAGCAGTGCATACCTTTAGCTCATAGAGAATAGCTGTGGCATGTAATTTCTATGCTTCTTAGTGAGTATGCAAGACATTAGGAACATGTATATGTCTGCTGATTAGTACATAGGGACTGAAACTAGCATAACCAAGGTCTAAAAATGTCTTAATATTTAGTAAAATGGAATCATGTGTCACTGTGAAACCAGTGTAGAAGGATAGAATAAAGTCTACCCAATAGAAGAAAAGGAAACAGATCATGAGAATGAGAACACTCCATGTAGCTCTGATTTCTGGAGGAGAGTTGTTTGCAAGCCTGGAGCTGTAGAGGTAGAGGACACGCTTGTGATGCTGATACAGATGGAGAGCCATGGAGCCACTGCTCCAGCCCATCAGACTCTGAAAGATGACATCACGAAGAGTCATGAGACAGAGGAAAAGCCACTTGATGAAATGTCTTGATTGAAGCATATAGCAGTGGCCAGTGAACATTCCAGCTACAGACCTGTTCAATTTGCCACCTGATTTGATGTAGCGGAGCAAGTTGGAGCTTATGAGTAAATTAACAATCCAAAAGAGGAGGAGAAATGGAACAACTTGCCATGCTGTCTGTGGTTTGATTTTTGTCCAAATGGTGGTCCTGGGACTGATGGTGAGTGCCTGGACCACACTGAGGAGACAGGTGGTGCAGATGGAGAGGCCCTGTGCCATCCTTGCCAGATAAACCACAGCTTTACAGCCAATATCTCCTAGGAAGTTTCTAAAATAAAACACTGTGGCTATATCTGTTATCCCTGTGCTACAAATAATGATCATATTAGAAAATGCCAAGTGGATGAGAATAAGGTCTACAGGCTTTTTCTCAGCCCCCAAGGCAGACGTGTACACATGTCTCACAAACACTAGAAAATTCCCTACAATTCCAGGTCCAGCTAGAGAAAGGAGGACCATTGCCTGCGTAATGTTATTCCACTTCATCTTCTGACTGTATACACAGCACTAGGAAAAATCATCTGAGAAACACATGTAATGCTCTCTCTGCTTATTTTGATGAAAAGAGTGGTCTCAACTATGTGAAAACATATGGTTCTTTACTTTTAGCACCCGATAACTGTGGTTCATGTTCTTTTTGTTTTTGTTTTTTTTTTTTCAGTTTGTCTTTTTACATTCCCATGAAGACAATGATAGATAGAATCAAGGCATACATTTGATAGTTTCCTGCCTTTCACAATGAGCCTTAATCCTTCAATTTTATATAACCATTCTCTTTCCAGACAAAAGGTACATGCATGGCATCAAATCGGCAGTTTTCAAGCCAACACCTGGGTATTCACTTGACAGGTTCCTTCCTTTTCCCTGGTCTCACACAGTGTGACTGTGGGCTACTGCCCTGTGCTGCTGCTTCCTCCTGATCCTCTTCACTTCCCCATTAGCAACCATCACTCAAATGGTTGTGAAACTAATGAAAAGCTTGCAGCTTCTCAGAAAGTTGTGCTTGGTCAAGTGGATCAGTTTCTCAGGGGAGATGATTTGGTATTCTCCTCTTCCCAAGCCCTTTGACCATAAATTATGCAGAGGTTAGTGACCTACTCAGGGTATGAACGTCTAGATCACTGGCCCCAATGCAGGACTAAGTGTAGTAGAAATTGTGTTCCCGATCTTATGGGTAGAATTATAATAAAAGTGGTTTTCTTTTGGATCCTATTTGCTATGTTTTCAGTCCTTTTTCTGGGAACATTTACCGCAACGAGACACCAGAAAGCTGTTCTTAGGGAGTCTTTACAAGGCCATGTCTTACTGATTGTAAGTTTGGTCCAGTCTAGTGATGTTCTCTGTTAGAAATCCTTCAGCGTTCAAGCCCTCCCCCCATATCTCACACTGTGATTGACATCATTTATGAACGGTATTTTTTCCTTTCTCTATTGAAGTCAAAATGAGCTGTTGAAACAGAAACTTATTCCACTTGCTTCACCCCTTGAAAACCACAGAGTTTCACAAGATGAACTTAATTTTAATTTAATTTCCTCTATAATTTGGTGTTTTCTCCTCATCAAAATGGTTTCTGAATTATTTTGAACCCCCCCTTCCCTCTTACAAATGCAAAATTGGAGTTTACCTTTCTGCAGGAATATGTGTGGTACCCAAGGCTGATGATCTTTGCCCAACTACTGTGCCTTATAGCATCCCACTTAGAGTTTATATCTTATTTCCCTGTCCTTAGACAGCTCTCTCGCCTGAGAATGTGTTACTTTTATGAACTTGGCAGTGAACAGGCCTCAGAGACACTGGTTTGTATGTTTTATGTATTAGCATAATGCCTGTTCAAAAAGTTTATAGGTTGCTCAAGGAAATTGTTGGTTTTAAAACTTCATTTTAATGACAGAGATGAACTGACAAACCATTTTTGAGAAATGTTTGAGTCAGGTCTTTCCTAAAGATCAATAAAGTTCGTTATCCTGCAGCAGTCATTCACTTTGGATGGCACATTTGGTAAGGATTTAACACTTCTTCACTTGTGCAATGATGTGAGCTTCCCTGATTCAACAAATTTACTGAAGGACATGGGCTGTCCTTCAAGAAATTCATTAGCAATTCTTTATTTTCTCTCAAAATCCCTCTGTATTGATCTCCTTACAATTTTATCATATTTTAGTTATAACTCTGTGATCACTGAGATGCCAATAGCAAAACTTATAACAATGAAATTGTCTGATTTTCTAAATAGTGTGGTGTCTGAGTGCTACACACACACACACACACACACACACACACACACACACACACACACGTCTATTCCAGGGTGACTGGGAAGAGATATTTATTTTTATACATACTCAAAATAAGCTTTCTCAACCCTCACTCTTCTAATCTGAGAAATTACGAAGATCAGTCTGTGTGAAAGTAGTCATGTTTGGATGTTCTTTCTGAAATGGATCATAGATGGACTGCAGGGGCGGAGTGCCACATCCGGATGCAGGAGAGACAGAATCATTAACCTAGAGGTAGCTACGTTGTAAAATCAACCTGCTATCCTATCTGTCTAACAACTGCCTTTTCTAACAACTCTGCCCCTGGCTTTGAACATTTCACTTGGTGTGCCTAAGACTCACTAATGGAAGGATAGTGTTTTGTACCATTTAGGTGTGTTGTGAGGATTCAATGGAACAGAAACACAGTTCTTAGGACAGTGTCTGCTCTAGTAGCAATTGCTCTATGATTTGTCATGTCATTTTCCCCCACAATTTTCTGTAATTGCACATCATGTTATGTTTTGAGTCTAGAGAGGAAAACTTAAGGAACAATAAAACTATAACAAAGAAGGTCAATTTGCCCCATTCAGAGAAGGCTAAAGGCCACTACATATAAGATACTGTTAGTGTAGAACCTTTCACTCCAGTGAGGACAAACACACAAACTGGAAAGACTGCACAGAAGAAAAGCTTCCCACACTCAAGCTGAAATTTCAGCCCATGTCT
>NW_026590628.1:83686-248811 GCF_907164565.1 Psammomys obesus | reverse complement strand
CTCACAGCACAGCAGACACTCTTTATCATCCCCGAGCCCTGTGCCCACAGCAGCTGTCACTGCTGATAGGATGTCACCATAGGAGTTTGGCTTCTCCAGGGGAAAAGGGCTCCTTCTGTACATCTCCATCCTGGACACCCTCTCTGTGCTCTCCCTGGGGCTCTGTCATTTGCTGAAACTTTCTGGTCCTAATTATAATTCCTGAGTTTCCTCACAGCTGGGACTTTTCTTTCCTTTAAGCCTCAAGACAGGAAATGAATTGGGAGAAACTTCGGAGAAACTGAAAAATTTGCATTCTGAACATTTCAAAGTTCAGTAACACTGTGCCTGGGGAGATGGCTCATGTGGTTAAAAGCAACTGTTGCTCCTACAGAGGATGCACGTTTGAATCCTGGCACATATATTGTGTGGTTCAAATGTGTTGATCCAAAAACATATGTAAATCCATTTCCAGGGCATCCACTGTTTTATTATGACCTCTATGGACATCGAGCACACATGGTACAAAACATATATGCAGACAAAACCCATATAAGAGAAAAATGATCCATCTAATGAAAATAAAGGTTTAAAAGAAAAAAAAAAGCTCAGTAGCACCTACAATAAAAGATGTTCAAGGCCCAGAGTCAGTTTCTGGTCCTACAGTGTGGTTGGTCTCTAGGGCAGAGCACCAGGGGGACTTTTTGGAGGTTTTGTCTGTTTCTTGCTCTGACTGTTGATTTATGCGGAGGAGCCAACTACCCTCCTGGCTTATTCTTCATTTCTCCTCTTGTTTGTGTATAACTCTCTTTTTGATGTTCACTGTCAAACAATGCTTCTGTCTCTTGAAGATCAGGTTGTTCAGTTATTGTTCAGATCAAGTGGAGAAGGTTTATGTATAGTTAAATCTAAGGACCACATATCAGTTCTGGGTCTCTAATACCAGTCTGAGCAATGAAGTCTTTAGTTCTCATTTTCCATTAGACAGCAGAAGAGACCCAAGAAGAACTCACTGGACTCAGCATCCCCACAGCCAGCCATGCAGAGCCCCTTAGCTCACACTTCCCTCCCCCACTGCTCCTTTCCCTTCCCAGGGCCCTATCCACTTCCTGGTGTGAAGGAATGCACTGGAATGGTTGAATCTGAGAACTAGTATTCAGTAGACACTTTTTCTCAGATTGATGGGGAGGAAGAGAAGAGGCCTGCCAGTCTTGCCCAGAGACACTGTGATGTCTCAGCCCTTTGTCCCTCTTTCACTCTGCTAAAGGGGGAGGCTCTGGCCCTTCTCTGCATCAGCATGTGTTTTACTGAAGACTTTCCCTCAGCCCTGGACTGCTTGGGGCTGCCATACAGATATATTCTCTTAGTTTATTTTTCTTCAACCTTAGGGATAACTGTGAACATAGGAGCTCTCTCTAAAGTCAGGTGTGTGTGTATGTGTGTGTGTGTGTGTGTGTGTGTGTATAACATTGTACAGTGTGTGCAGAGCTCATGTGGAGCTCCCACTTTAGTATGTGGGATATAAACTCTTCTAACCAGTGGATTTCCTAGTTCTTCAATCTTGATCATAAAGATTTCTTGATTTTTTTCCCACTTGTGTTTGGTTGTAACCTAGGTTCCCCGGCTATCCAGCCTCTGGTTCTTGGCCATCCACACAGTGTCAGGCATGGGCTCACTCTCAAGGTGTGGGCCTCAGTTGGGCCAGTCACTGGTTGGCTACATCCAGTGATTGTGCCACTGTGACATCTTTCAGGCAGCACAAATTGTAAGTTGGAGGTTTTCTGGCTGGGTTGAGGTCTCAACCCATTGCTGGAAGCCTTGCCTGGCTATGGAAGTTGGCAGGCCAAAGCTTAATGTACCTCATTACTAGAAGTCCTAGCTAGGGTGACCCTGGTGGATTCCACAATTTCCGCTGCACTAGGATTCTACACCCTCCCTCAAGAGCCCCACAATTGCAGTCATCCCTCTCAGTACTTTCTCTCTCCACACCTGATCCCCTGCCTTGATCCTTTCTGTTTTTTTTCCTCATATAATATTAGCTTCATGTTTCTTTTTTTAATTTTTTTTATTATTAGTTACATTTTATTAACTCTGTATCCCAGCTGTATTCTGCTCCCTCATTCCCTCCTAAAACCTCCCTCCCTTCCTCATCTCCTCCCTGCCCCTTTCTAAGTCCACTGATTGGGGAGGACCTTTCATCTGACCCTGTTTTATCAGGTATCTTCAGGACTGGCTGCAAAGTCCTTCTCTGTGGCCTGGCAAAGATGCTCCTCCCTTGGGGGGTGGGGAGGTCAAAGAGCCTGCCATTGAGTTCCTGTCAGAAATAGTCCCTGTTCCCCTTACTATGGGAAACCAATTGGTTACTGAGCTACCACGGGCTTCATCCGAGCAGAGGTTCTAGGTTATATCTATACATGGTCCTTGGTGGAGTGTCAGTCTCAGAAAAGACCCCTGTGCCCAGATATATTTGGTCCTTGTGGAGCTCCTATCCTTTCCATGTCATACTAACTTCCCCATCTTATATGACTCCCTGCACTCTGCTGAAGGTCTGGTTATGAGTCTCAGTATCTGCTTTGATACACTGCTAGGCAGAGTCATTCAGGGGCCCTCTACGGTAGGCTTCTGTCCTGTTACTTTTTTTCTCCTACGTCCAATGCACATCCCATTTGTCTTTCTAAGTGAGGATTGATCATCTTACCCCGGGTCCCTTTCTTGTTTATCTTCTTTAAGTGTATAGATTTCACTATGTTTATCATATCTTATAGGACTATATGAGTGAGTATATACCATGTGTGTCTTTCTCCATCTGGGATACCTCACTCAGAATGATCTCTAGATCCCACCATTTGCCTGCAAATTTCATGATTTCCTCGTTTTTGATTGCTGAGTAGTATTCCATTCTGTTTTTTTTTTTAATTTTTTATTAATTACACTTTGTATCCCGCTGTAGCTCCCTCCCTCCTTCCTTCCCAATCCCTCCTTTCCTCAGCCTTCTCCACACATGCCCCTCCCCAAGTCCACTGATAGGGGAGGTCTTCTTTTCCTTCCTTCTGAGCCTAGTCCATTAGGTCTCATCAAGAGTGGCTGCATTCTCTTCCTCTGTGGCCTGGTAAGTCTCTGACATGAACTGATTGGCTTGCCCTTTGATCACCTCCCCCTGAGTGGGGAGCAGCCTTACCATTTCCTTTCTGTTTTACATCTCCTTTTGCCCCCCACCCCCACCCCATTCACCTGTGTGCCCAGGCTTATGTAACTTGTTGTGCCATATTGGGTTGATATTCCTGAGTGGCCTGTTATTTTATGAAGGGAAGCAGAGGGAGAGTGCACTTGGGGGATTGGGGGAACATAGGAGTGGGACTGGAGGTGTGGAGCGAGGCAACTATCTTCAGTGTGTAACGTGTGCTTGTTTTTATATTGCTAACTCAGTGTAGTGTTTCCTTAATCTTTAACTCAATACTTGATATTTTTCTTCTGCTTCATCTGTTCTTTCATAATATCTCTCACAGCTTTTTATTGATTTATTGAGTTTTTCCATTTTTAATATTTTTTAAATTTTGTTTTATTTATTTTTTAGGTTTTTTATTTATGTATTTTATGTACATGGGTACTTTGTCTGCGTGTATATCTGTATACCAGAAGACAGCATCAGACAATTGTAAGCCGCCATGTGGGTGCTGGGAGTTGAACTCAAGACCTTCAGAAGAACAGTCTTAACCACTGAGTCATCTCTCCAGCCCCCATTTCTAATATTTCTGTTTGTTTCTTTTTTTCTTCAAAATCTCAATTTTCTTTCTGAATGTGTATTCTGCACTGTTGACTTTCTGGTCTGCATTGTGAATTCATCTCTTTCTTTCATCCTGAATTCTCTTTGAAATCACTGATCATTTGAAAAACATTATTTTTTTTTTTTTTGTTCTGCATTTCAAACATTTCATTATTTTCATGTATCATATAATATGTATGAAGATAAGGATATTATCAGGGTGGACTTAGAAAAAGAATATTGTCGTCGAACCAGGAGTCTTTAGCGGTGAGCAGTGCAGCCATGGCCAAGATTAAGGTTCAGGACCTGCGCGGCATGAAGGAGGAGCTGTTGAAACAAAGATCTGAAGGTGGAGCTGTCTCAGCTTTGCGTCGTCAAGGTGACAAGAGGTGCCGCGTCCAAGCTGTCCAAGATACGAGTCGTCCGCAAATCCATTGCCGTGTCCTTATTGTCATTAATCAGATTCAAAAAGAAAACCTCAGGAAATTCTACAAGGGCAAGAAATACAAGCCTCTGGACCTGCGACCCAAGAAGACTATAGCCATGCGCCGCTGGCTTACCAAGCACGAAGAGAAGCTGAAGACCAAGAAGCAGCAGGAAAAGGAGAGGTTATACCTGCTGCGCAGTCAAGGCCTGAGGTGGCAACGACAATAAAGTGCAAAACTGGAAAAAAAAAAAAAGAATATTGTCATTTAAATCCAATTCACATGTGATAAAGCAATTAAAAAAAAAAAAAAAGCAGGTGACTCATTGGATCCCAAAAGCTCACTGAAATCAGGTGAGTAGACTTTCCTAAACTATTATGATGCTACCAGCATCATAAATCAGGACATAGCAGAAGCTGAAGAAATGTGAGTTTTTAAGAAACAGTTTCCAGATGAAGCACTGAGATGGCTTCATGCAAAGGCCACCATGGAGCTCTGTGATGAGAGGAGAACACGGAACTTGAGCACGGAGAAAGAGATGCTCAAGGTCCTCAGGCTCATCCTTTCCAGTTTACTGATCATTCAAAGACAGACCAACATTTATGCTTGTGAGGAAAACTGACATATGTGATTAAATCGATGATCTATCACGTCCACTCACCACGATGGCTTGGAGCAGACAAGCTTTGGCTGAGTTCTTCTAGCTGGTGCAGTTGCTTGGCAATATTTATATCTCCGGGGTTTACAGTGTTCTTGGCTACCATAAAATATTAGGGACTTCGGTTTCTAAAGTTGTCACCATGTCAGGGAGAAGCAAGTACTCTGTGCAATCTCAGACCCTGAAATGTAACTTTCATCTCCTCCCCTCAACAATTATTTCATCTGACTCACAAGTAATCCTAGACTTAGGAAAGAGATGTATAGATCTGAGCTATTCCCCTTATAATTTGACACAGGAGTGTTCTGTGGAGAACACATTTGGCTATGCCTACATCTTGAAGTGTTTTCTCTGTGTTTCTATCCTATAGTCTCGGAATTTGGAGTTTCACATGAAGGTCTGTGATTCATTTTTAACTGCCTTTCACACAAGACAATAAGTAGGGTCCAATTCATTCTTTACATGTTGATTTCTAATTCTTCTAGCAGTTGAAAGGGCTTGTCCCCAAAGCATTTCTGGCATCTTTGGTAGAGAATCAGATGGCTGAGGGTGTGTGGATTCGAATGTTATTCCTCTACTTCACCTCATTGGTCTACATCTCTTTGACTTTGTGACATTTCCATGCTGTTATTTTGCCATGTCTTTATGTTGTATTTAGAAGCTGCACAGTGTAACTCCTCCAGAATTATTCTTTTTACTCAATATTATTTTGGGCATTTGGGATCTTTCATGTGTTCCTGTGGTTCATACTGTTCAACTATGGTTCCTAGCTCCAAACATTCAGATGTGAGTCCATAACCTGGAATAACTGCAGAAGCCAGGAATGTAAAAAGGACTATTGACATGCATGGTTGGGGCTGGGGAGGGGCATTTGAGAGAGGGCTATCAGGATGGATGTGATATGAAAGGGAAAATGGGGTGTAATTTTGGAGGGGAGTGTGGTCACTGTAGAAGGTAAGAAGAGGAGGAATAAATAACACTAAGGAGGTTTTGAGAAATCCATAGTGTTTTACTTAGGGTTTCTATTACTGTGAAGAGACACTATGATCATGGCATCTTTTATAAAGGAAAACATTTAATTGGAGCTGGCTTACAGTTTCAGAGGTTTAGATCAGTATTGTCATGGTGGGAAACCTGGTGGCACGCAGGCAGACATGGTGCTGGAAAGAAGGCTTAGAGTTCTACATCTAGATTCATAGGCTGCAGGAAGAGATTGCCATAACTGTGCGAGGCTTGAACGTCTGTGACTTCAAAGCCCACCCTCACTGGCCACTTCCTCCAACAAGACTACAACTACTCCCACAAGACCACACTGTCTAACAACACCAATGGGACTGTGGAGGCCATTTTCCCAAACCACTACACGTAAGGAATCATATTATTTTACATTTATTTAAAATTACGTATCATGCATGCAAGTATATACATGGATTCAATAAAGTTGTGCCACTTGAGGAGATAGTGTTTCCTCAAGTTTATCTGTCAGAAACTCCAGGGTTAGACATGCAAAATCTCCTTTGGAGTTGTTGGTCATAGAAGTCCAAGAGACTTCCAAAATATTATAGGCTATTGCTGCCATACTTGGTTGCCTTCTGTAAGATAAGGTAAGTTCAATTGCTAAAGATACCATGTTTGACACACAAGACTTGGAAGATTCAAGTTGGAGCTGACCTGAAATCCTTTTCCTTAAGGAATATCTTTCATAGTACAAAACAAAACAAAACAAAACAAAACAAAACAAAACAAAACCCAATAAAACTAAAAGCCCCACAACAACAACCTCCTCTAAAATTCCCCAAAGCTCAAAACCAAAACCAAACAAAAAACTCAACCAAACAACAACAAAACAAAAACAAAAACAAAGCCAAAACAAAAGAAAAAACCAACAAACAAAACTAAACAACAAAGTACCCAGACCCTCCCCCAAACAATCAAATAAAAAAGAAACAAATTTAAAAATGTATTTAACCTAATTTTATGAGTGTCATGCCTAACTATTCTTTAATTCTTGTGTTTTCCTGAATATATGGATATGCATCACATGCGTGCCTGATGCACACAGGAACCTCTGAAGCTAGAGATCCAGGAATTTGGGAACCTCAGTGTGTACAGATGGAGAATCTGCTGCTAGAGCTACAAGTGCTCTTACCTGCTAAACCACTTCCCCAGCCTCACTAGTGAGGATCGTTATCCTTAACCATCCGCATTTATCACCAGCATGGCTGTATAGAACCCCAAATTCCCACAAGCAGAATTCGTTCTGTGAATTTATTGTTTTATAACACTTCCTTCATCTGGTGCTCATATTTAACCTATTCACGTTCTCTGCACCCCATCTGGAGATGTAAGTAAAATTTTATTGCGTTAGCCTCTTTAATACTTCTCAGATATAGCTTAGTTGTGGGATTTCATATTGCTTATCAAAACTACATACACACAAGGTTAATTATTATATAGAGTTTTTATTTTAATGTCAGAAATGTCAGAAAAATACAGACAATAAACAGCTTTGGATAGGAATGCAAGGTGAGGCACTGACCTCTTGTTCATGTCCACTACCCACTTGTGAGAAAGACTGGATACCCTGTGTGAACGCTCACAGGTCCCTGGAGAGACAGCCCTTCTGTCCACTGTGATCTTTAACCTAGTTGAACATCATTAAAATTTAGTCAAGAGACGTTAATTTTTGAGAAACCCATCAGCAGGACTGTTGAATGTGTTCCTTTGGAGAGTTTCAACTCTTGACCCAGGAGAGGACCAAGGAAAAAGAGTGGCCTTAGCACCCTGCCAGGCTCTGTTTGGTACTCCTTCAGTGAGATGTTTACACTTCTCAGGTAGGAGCTGCACTGAGCTGATGGACAGTTTTGGTGCACAACACCTCAGCTCTCCAGGCCGTGCACACAGGGCATTGACAAGAGTCTCCCTAGGAAGCCTGCAGCATGGGGAGCCTGGAGGATACAGGCTCAAGACTCTTTCTTGTCCCTTCATGTCCTCCTGGCATGGAGGCATTGGAGTTCTTGGACCCCCCAAGGTTCTGTTACCCAACAAGGCCACCATGCATGGGCTTCAGCAAGCAGCTCCTTTCCGTACCCTCAGCATTGCAGTCCTTATATCAGTAGCTGAATCTCATGTGCCTTAGTAGCAATTGGGAAGATGGAGTGATTAAAATCTAGATTCATGGCTTATCCAGGGGTCCAGACCACCTCGCAAATGCTGCATGTTCTGTGTGAGGCCTAGTGAGCAAATGGAAGTGGGAGCCAGCTCCTGTGCTACAATATTCCTGAGCTGTTTACACAACATTGTGCTGAGGAGTGAGGCTCTCACTTAGAGGTTGTTTTCCCAGCTGCAATGTCAGTCTGAAAGACGACATTTCCCCTGCACGCTCCTGCATATTTTGTGTCCACACATCAATGTCTTCAATGTGTTTGGAACTGCCTTACAGTGTTTATTCTGACCCATTCTTTAGTGCTTGATACATGGCAATGCCAAACATTTACTAGTTGTAGTGAATTAGCTTCTTTCCCTGGTCACCTCGACTTTGCAAGACACCTTCAGATAAAGGGTGCTTTCCCACAACCTTATGCAGTTAATTTCCTGCTCACTGGGTCAGAATAGTGTCTTGGACACAGACAGTGTTTTGTAAATAAGTAGAGGGAGTGATCATGGAAGTATGTTAGCACGAAAAAGAAGGCAGGAAAATTTGTGGGTCCTCATAAGAGCTGCATAGCATTAGATCATAAAGAACTGGATGTGAAAAGGAATTTCTTATTTCTCATGGGACACAGCAGGGCTTAGCAACATGCATATTCCTAATGATCAGGACAAAGGGGCTGAGAGCTGCATAACTAAGTACTAAACATGCTTTAGTATTTGCTATTATGGAATCATGTGTCACTGTGGAACCTGTGTAGAAGGAGAAAATAAAATCTGCCCAATAAAAGAAAAGGAAACAGGTCATGAGAGTGAGAACACTTTTGGTAGCTCTGATTTCTGGCCTGGAATTATGTGCAGACCTGGAGCTGTGAAGGTAGAGCACGCGTGTGTAATGTTTATACAGACGGAGAGCCATAGACCCACTGCTCCAGCCCATGAGACCCTGAAAAATGACATCACGAAGAGCCATGAGAGAGAGGAAAAGCCACTTAACTGTGTGCCTGGATGGCAGCATATAACAATAATCATTATACATCCCAACTTCAGACCTGTTCATTCTACTGCTTGCTGTGATGTAGTGGAGCAAGTTGGAGCTTATCAGGGAATTAAAGATCCAAAAGAGCAGAAGAAATGCAAGAACATGCCATGCAGTCTGTGGTTTGAGCTTTCTCCAAAGGCTGGTCCTGGGACTGATGGTGACAGCCTGGACCACACTGAGCAGACAGGTGGTGCAGATGGAGAGGCCACGAGCAACCCTTTCTAGATAAATTACAGTTTTGCAACCAACATCATTTAGGAAGTTTCTGATATAGAAAACTGTGGCTATTTTTCTGACCCCTATGCAATAAATAATGATTGTGTTTACAAAAGCCAAGTGGATGAGAATAATATCTATATTCCTGTGTTCAGGATCCATGGTGAAAGTATATACATGTCTCTCAAATAAGATGGTATTCCCTAAAACTCCAAGTCCTGTGAGTGAAATGAAAATCATCCTCTGGATGAGGTCTCTCCAAATCATCTTCATGCCCAGAACTAAGAAAATCCTTTTGAGAAACACAAGGACATCAGCATGATATGGTTCATGCCTATGAGTTTTCTGTTTTCTATAGTGAAAAGAACAGTACATTATGTAAATATGCTTGTAAATACCTGATTTTATTCTTGTGCCTTTTTTCTTGCTTCCACTGACACGGAGAAGATGATGACAACTGGACATGAGCATCATGCTGGTGCATCCACTGTTTTTACAGAAGATAGTTCGTTACATTCTTTATCTCTAAACCTTTTCTCCATGGGAACTTCCAAATAAAGGATAGCATCACTTAATTTCCAGGCCACGATATCCAACATCAACTTAGCAGCCTTCCATCCCAGATCTGATTTGCCATCCTGTGCACATTCATCTCTCAAGCATTCATTGCGCTAACAAAAAGTAGGAGTTTCTCCAAAGAACTGCGATACTTGGCTAAATGGTGTTGCTTTGCAGGTAAGTACATGTGGCTTTTCTCTTTGTGCAATTCTGAATTGACCTTGGTGATAAATAACACATAGATTGAGTGAGATGGTGCAATTAATTTTTTGTAGTATCTTATTTGTGTGATCATATTAAAAGTACCCTCCCCCCCCATTTATGTACTTTTCCTGACAATCTCTGCTCTCAGCTTAGGCATTGTTCCTCTGGACTTCAAAGGCACTCCTACAACTTTGATTTCCAAAGTCATCAAATCATTGATTTTGTCAGTAAGTAATGCTGTATCCTTTAAATGACACATAACCTAATAGGTTATACTGATTTGAGCAATTTTACACATGACATTTGTTTTCTGTATTATCATTGTTTAAAATTAAAATGAGGATTAAAACATAAATGTATTCATTTTGATTCCATGTTCACAAATTATAAATTGTTTCATGTGGAAACTTTAATTGTATTTGTCTTCCACGGTTTTGTTTTCTCTACTGTTCAGCAAATTTATCTGTGGATTACTTTCAGCTTCTCTTCAGCTATCATAACACTGATACTCAATCCTTTGGCAAGGCTGTGTGCGATGTTCTCTTCCTGATTTGATTCCAGCCATGACCTTTCATAGTTAAGTTCCCACAGGTCACAAATGTGTCTCTTACAACTTCCCTGAACACTCAGGACTGTGCTGTTTATTCATCCCCTCATACCAGCCCCTCTGTGCTGAGAAGACCTGAAAGATGCTCTTATGGAATGCTCTAAAAAATGGCTTATGCATAAACCGCTAACTGGGTTGCACTATCGGAAATAACCCACAGAGATGAACTGAAAGGCTATCTAGAAAAGATGTCCTGGTGGTTCTCTTTCCTTAAAGTTCTGCAGGATCAGTCCAATTTGTATTTCTCATTCAGTAATGTTTTCTGTGTTTCCTTGCATGCACAGGGAAGGGAAATGTCCAAGTTCCCACAGATCCACCGACTATCATGGACTATCTTTAAAGGCATGTGTCAATGTGGCTAGTTTTTAGTAGCATTATCTCTGTAATGATCTTTTCAGGACTGTATATTTTTACAAATGTACCTCGTTGGTTCTTGGAGATACCAATTATATTTATTGAAATAAAGAAGTTTTCTTTGTTTTCTGAGTAGTGTCACACCTGTACTGAAAAATTACCTATTTACACCTACTCACAGAACCGTCAGAGAGACATTTATATTTTATTTCCTTTTATTTCTTTTTAATTATAGTTATATTTTTGTGTGTGCATATATGCCTGGGCATGACTATGTGCCTGCTGCCTTCAGACATAAGGCATTAGATTCCCTGGAGCTGGAATTGTAGCTGATGGTTTGTTGTCATGTGGTGCTGAAAGCTGAATAGGGAGCTCCGCATTAGAAGTAAGAGTCTTCAACCACCAAGCCAGCTCTTCAGTCCACATATGTACATTTTAACTAGCTTCCACAAGCCTCTTACATCCACCATACTAGAATGAAACAGTTCAGTCCATGTTCATCCAATTGAAGGAAGAATTTTTGCCACAAATGATGTGGTGGAGGGCTATAAATATTCCAGAAGCTCGGGTGTTGCCAAAACGTTAGAAAGTTCAGGATACAGAAGATGCTCTGTGATCATCTACTGTGGATGTAAATTCTGATTCCCTTATTCATCTATTTATCACTTTGTGTTTATTATTTGTTTTTTATAGAAACAATTTTTTTATATGTAAGTGATGTATTATCCAATAGGTGTATTTTAGGGAGTCAGTGAGCTGACATACATAATACTTTTGAAAGTGCCCAGCATGTTCTAAAGATCAATTCTCTAAAATCCATTGTTAGTGTTAGTATGTAACCTCATGTCCACTTTATACACAATTCTCATATTTCATGGTTTGCACTGGGTCTAGGAAAGGAGAAATTTACAACAAATGGAATTGTAATAAAGCTAGATTTAGCTCTTCATCCACATAGACTGAAGTCACTAGAAGTCATACAGCTCAGATCAAAGTTCTCAGTCTTTGGAGGGAGAAATCACACAAAGATTGTGCAGAAGCTGAGTGAGCAAGAGCTTCCTACTCCAGCTGGACTGTAGCTGCCTCTGTCTCCTATCCCTGCCTGCCCTGGGGAAGGAGCATCTCTGGCCTTGTGACCACACACACTCTCCTTGTGGACACCCCAACAATTCAGGAATGCATTTTGGAAATGATAGATGACCTCCTCCCTGAATCCTGCCACTTTCCTCTTCCAGAGTGACAGGGAGCCCACATCCTTCTCACCCACACTTCAGCCCTCCACAGACTTTCTGACATCAAATGCAGCCTCATCCGCCATGACATGCAGCACTCACCTGTGCAGTCTGTGCAGGACTCAGGGTCGCTGTCCTACAGCACCAGCCAGGCCCTTTTATCAGCCCCAAGTCCCTGTGCTCAAGGAAAGTGTCAGGACGTCATACCCAGGAGTTTGGCCTATCAGGGGAAAAGTTCCTTCTGTCTCCATCTCTGAGGCCAGCCCTGCCTTCTCCCTGATGTCTGTCATTTGCAGAACGCGAAACTTTCTGATCGTGATTATAGTCTCTGTGAGTAAGGAGAAGGAAGATGAGCGGTGTGCAAGGGGTTCTGGCTTTTTGGACTTAACTCCAGTCTTGCCTTTTTCCCTCCAGCTACTCCCTAAACCAAGAATGGCCTTGGAAGATACTTTTGATAATCCAAAGTGATCACTTTTAAAATACTTTTCAAGGATGTTATTTAGTAATAATAAAAAAATGAGTACCACAGCTGAGGGCTATTTAGGACACAGCAAGACACTATGGACCTGCTCTATTTCAGTACTGCTTTCAATGCCTGCTGCATGCTTTACAGTCGGTCCTGTGTATTTATTTTTTTCTGTTGTGTTTCATTTTTCTTATTTATTTTGTCACTTTTTCATTAAGTTGTTTATGTACTTTACAACCTGATTGAAGCTTTCCCTGTCTCCTCTTCTTGTCTGTCCTTCCCTCCCTTCTCTATCAAAATATCCAAACTTTGGGCAGAGTGCAGGGAATCTTATGAAAGAAGGGGAAGATAGTAAGACCTGGAGAGGACAGAAGTTCCACAAGGAGAGCAACAGAACCAAAATATCTGAGCACAGGGGTCTTTTCTGAGACTGATTCTCCAAACAAGGACCATTCATGGATACCTAAAACCCCTGCTCAGATGTAGTCCATGGCAGCTCAGTATCCAAGTGGTAAGGGGAACAGGGACTGTCTCTGACATGAACTCAGTGGCTGGCTCTTTGATGACCCCAGCTCACTGCTGGGGGAGCATCCTTGCTAGGCCACAGAGGAGGACACTGCAGCCAGTCCTGATGAGACCTGATAAGCTAGGGTCAGATGGAAGGGGAGGAGGACCTCCCTTATCAGTGGACTTGGAGAGGGGCATGGGAGGAGAAGAGGGAGGGAGGGTGGGATTGAGAGGGAATGAGGAAGAGGGCTACAGCTGGGATACAAAGCGAATAAACTGTAATTAATATAAAAATAAAAATTTAATTAAAAAACAAAAAACTCAAACAAACAGAAAAAACCCAAACAAACAAAAAACAAAATCCTTCCTTCCTCTTCTTTTCCTTAGAAAATAGGAAGCCTCCCATAGATACCAACCAGCTTTGGTATATCATGTTGTAGTAAGACTAGGTATATCTACTTTCCCCACTTAAGGAAAGGGGTCTAAAGACAAGCAATGTTGCCAGAGACAGCCTCTTCTCCTTAAAAGGCTACTGATTTCTGTGTTAGGGTGTTTTGTTTGTTTGTTTTTGTTAGTTTTATACTACTACTTTGCTAAAAGTGTTTATCATTTGTAGATGTTTCCTGGTGGAGACATATGGTCTTTTTTGTATAAAATCATATCATCTGCAGATAAATATACTTTGACTTCTTTTCCTTTTTGAATCCCCTTTATCTTCCACAGTTGTCTTAATATTCTACATAGAACTTCAAGTACTTTATTGAGTTGTTATAGAGAGTGGACATCCTTGTCTTCTTCCTGATTTTAGTGAAATTGCTTTGAGTTTCTCTCCATTTGATGTTGGCTGTGTGTTGGCTCTAAATTGCTTTTATCGTGTTTGAGGTATGTCCCTTGTCGTCCTACTCTCTCCAAGCCTTGTCATGAAAGGAAGGCTAGATTTTGTCAAAGGCCTTTTCTGCATCTAATCAGATGATCATGTTGTCTTGCAATTTCTTTATGTAGTAGATTGCATTTAATGTTTACATGAGTTAAAATGTCTGTACATCCCTTGAATGAAGGCAACATGATCATGGTGTATATTATTTTGAACGGTTCTTAAATTAAATTTGCAATTTTTTATTAAGAATGTTTGTATCCATGTTCATAAGAGATATTGATCTAAATTTTTTTTTGGGGGGGAGGGGTTGGGTCTGTAACTGCCCCAGACCTTAACAAAACTGAGTCCATGATGGAAGTGTCATTCAGGTTGTAAAATTCAGCAAGTAGACAGCACCACCTGCCAAAACTTAAACAAAGGTCTACTCCAACAAACTCCATATAGTTCTGGGAAGGAATCAAAATGTACCAACCATGCTTTTTAGCATTGTAGTTCAGCTTCTGGATAACTGTTCTTGTTGATTGAAGTATGTCAACCCAACATTTTGTGTGTGTGTGTGTGTGTTTGTGTGTGTGTGTGTGTGTGTGTGTGTGTGTGTGTATGCTTAAAAGCTCACTCTGAAGGCCTGGTGATACACTGGAATCCCAAACACCCAGTGTAGTCACTGGCCAACTATTGGCCATGTGTGAGAAGTATTCTCTGGTGAACAGCCCACAACAAGTCTTCATATAGATTTGACATCAAAATAATAGAGGCTTCATCAAAAGAATTAGGAAATGTTACTTTCAGTTTCTATTTTGTAGAATACTTTGAGGTACATGGGTTTTAATACTTTTTTGATAATGAGGAGAAATTCTGCGTTCAATTCATATGACCCTGGGCTCCTTTCTGGTTAGAAATATTTTAGTGACTATTTCTATTTGACATTATAGGCCTGTTTAAATTGTTTATTTGATGTTTAATTTAATGTAGTTAAGTTGTAAATATCAAGAAATTCATACACTTCTTTAATGTTTTCACGTTTGGTGAAGTGCAGTCTTTTATAGTCTATCCTTACGATTGTCTGGATTTTGATGTTGTCTATTGTAATGTTGCTGTTTTTACCTCTAATTTTATTAGTTTTCTTTTTATCTTTTGGTTAAACTAGCTGAGTGTGTCAATCTTGTTGATGTTTTGAAAAATCAACTCCTTGTTTAATTGATTCTTTGTATTTTTTGTTGTTGTTCCTGTTTTGTTTTGTTGTTTATTTCATTGGTTTCAGCCTTGAATTTGATTATTTCTTGCTCTCTGCTCCTTTGGGCTGTTGTTTCTTGTTGCTCTAGAGCTTTCAGTTATGTTCATTAGTAACTAATATGAGGTCTCTCTACTTTTTTTGTTTATACGACTATAGTTCTGAGAGAGGAGTATTGAAGTCATCAACTATCATTGTGTGAAGAACAATGTATGATTTTAAGTGTATAAGTGTTTTTCTCATAAACATAGATGCCCTTTGTTTAGTTTATAAATGTTTAGAATTATAACAGCAAATGGCCAATTATTCTTTAATAAGAATGTGGTGTCCTTCCCTACCTTTTCTGATTAGTTTTGGTTCTGTTTTTGTTGTTGTTGTTGTTGTTTTTGTTTTTATTTTTTTTATTTTTTTTGAATTTTATTTTTTTTCTTATCAGTTACATTTTATTAACTCTGTATTCCAGCCGTGTCCCGATCCCTCATTCCCTCCAAGTCCCTCCCTCCCTCATCTCCACCATGCCCCTTGCCAAGTCCACTGATAGGGGGGACCTCCTCCCCATTCATCTGATGCTGTTTTATCAGGTATCTTCAGGACCGACTGCAAAGCTCTCCTCTGAGGCCTAATAGGACTGCTACTCCCTTGGGGGGTGGGGAGGCCAAAGAGCCAGTCATTGAGTTCCTGTTAGAAATAGTCCTTGTTCCCCTCACTATGGGAAACCAATTGGTTACTGAGCTACCACAGGCTACATCTGAGTAGAGGTTCTAGGTTACATTCATACATGGTCCTTGGTTGCATGTCAGTCTCAGAAAAGACCCTGTGCCCAAATATATTTGGTCCTTGTGGAGCTCCTATCCTTTCCTCATCAGACTAACTCCCCTTCTTTCTTATGATTCCCTGTACTCTGCCAAAGGTTTGGTCATGAGTCTTTGCTTTGAAAACACTGCTAGTTAGAGTCTTACAAATGTGCTCAGTAGACTCCTGTCATATGTTCAATGCGCATCCCATCTGTCTTTCTAAACAAAGATTGATAATCTTACCCCATGTCTGCTCTCTTGATTATCTTTTTTAGGTGTGTAGATTTCATTATGTTTATCATATCTTATAGGTCTATATAAGTGAGTATATACCGTGTTTGTCTTTCTCCTTCTGGGATATTTCACTCAGGATGATCTTTTCTAAATCCCACCATTTGCCTGCAAATTTCATGATTTCCTCTCTTTTGATTGCTGAGTAGTATTCCATTGTGTAAAAATACCACAATTTCTGTACCCATTCCTCCGTTGATGGACATCTGGGTTGTTTCCAGGTTCTGGCTATTACAAATAAAGCTGCTATAAACATGGTTGAGCAAATATCCCTTTTGTGTACTTGAGCAAACTTTGGGTATATACCTAGCAGTGGTATAGCTGGGTCTTGAGGAAGCACTATTCCTAATTGTCTTAGAAAGCGCCAGATAGATTTCCAGAGTGGTTGTACCAGTTTACATTCCCACCAGCAGTGGAGGAGGGTTCCCCTTTCTCCACAACCTCTCCAGCATGTGTTGTCCCTTGAGATTTTCATCTTGGCCATTCTGATGGGTGTAAGGTGATATCTCAGGGTCGTTTTCATTTGCATTTCCCTGATGGCTAATGAGGATGAGCATTTCTTTAAGTGTTTCTCTGCCATTCAATATTCTTCTGTCGAGAATTCTCTGTTTAGCTCTGTTCCGCATTTTTTAATTGGATTACTTTGTTTGTTGCTTTTCAGCTTCTTTAGTTCTTTGTATATACTCGATATTAGTCCTCTGTCTGATAAAGGGTTAGTGAACATTCTTTCCCAATCTGTAGGCAGGCGTTTTGTTTTGATGACAGTGTCCTTTGCTTTACAGAAGCTGTTCAGTTTCATGAGGTCCCATTTATTGATTGTTGCTCTTAGAGCCTGTGCTGTTGGTGTTCTGTTCAGGAAGTTGTCTCCTGTGCCAATGAGTTCTAGGCTGTTCCCCACTTTTTCTTCTAACAGATTTAGAGTATCTGGTTTTATGTTGAGGTCTTTGATCCACTTGGACTTCAGTTTTGTGCAGGGTGATAAATATAGATCTATTTTCATTTTTCTGCATGTGGACATCCAGTTGGACCAGCACCATTTGTTGAAGATGCTGTCTTTTTTCCATTGAATGGTTTTGGCTTCTTTGTCAAAAATCGAGTATTCATAGGTGTGTGGGTTTATTTCTGGGTCTTCTGTGCGGTTCCATTGATCCTCCTTTCTGTTTTTATGCCAATACCATGCAGTTTTTATTACTATTGCTCTGTAGTACAACTTGAGATCGGGGATAGAGATACCTCCAGATGATCTGTTGTTGTACAGGATTGTTTTGGAGATTCTGGATTTTTTGTTTCTCCGTATGAAGCTGAGAATCTTTTTTTCAAGGTCTGTAAAGAATTGAGTTGGTATTTTCATGGGAATTACATTGAATCTGTAGATTGCTTTTGGCAGGATGGCCATTTTCACAATGTTAATCCTACCAATCCATGAGCACGGGAGATCTTTCCATCTTCTGAGATCTTCTTCAATTTCTTTCTTCAGAGGCTTGAAGTTTTTCTCAAACAGGTCTTTCACTTGCTTGGTTAGTGTCACCCCAAGATACTTTATGTTATTAGTGGCTATTGTGAAGGGTGTTGTTTCCCTAATTTCTTTCTCGGCCCTTTTGTCTTTGGTATACAGGAGGGCTTCTGATTTTTTTGAGTTGATTTTGTGTCCTGCCACTTTGCTGAAGGTGTTTATCAGCTGGAGGAGTTCTCTGATTGAATTCTTGGGGTCGCTCATATATACTATCATATCATCTGCGAATAGTGACACTTTGACCTCTTCCTTTCTGATTTGTATCCCCTTGATCTCCTTTAGTTGTCTTATTGCTCTGGCTAGGACTTCAAGTACTATGTTGAAGAGGTATGGAGAGAGTGGGCAGCCTTGTCTTGTCCCTGATTTCAGTGGGATTGATTTAAGTTTCTCTCCATTGAGTTTGATGTTGGCTATAGGCTTGCTGTATATTGCCTTTACTATGTTTAGATATGTGCCTTGTATTCCTGATCTCTCCAAGACTTTAAACATGAATGGGTGTTGGACTTTGTTAAATGCTTTTTCAGCATCTAAGGAGATGATCATGTGGTTTTTCTCCTTCAGTTTGTTTATGTGGTGGATTACATTGATGGATTTCCGTATGTTGAACCACCCTTGCATGCCTAGGATGAAGCCTACTTGGTCGTGGTGGATGATATCTTTGATGTGTTCTTGTATTTGGTTTGCAAGTATTTTATTAAGTATTTTTGCGTCAATGTTCGTAAGAGAGATAAGTCTGAAGTTCTCTTTTTTTTTTTTGTTGGGTCTTTGTGTGGTTTAGGTATCAGGGTGACTGTTGCTTCATAGAATGAGTTTGGTAATGTACCTTCTGTTTCTATTTTGTGGAATAGTTTGAGGAGAATTGGTGTGAGCACTTCTTTGAAGGTCTGGTAGAATTCCACGCTGAAACCATCTTGCCCAGGGCTTTTTTGGGAGGGGAGACTGTGAATGACTGCTTCAATTTCGTTGGGGGATATAGGGCTGTTCAGTCTTTCTACCTGATCTTGACTTAAAGTTGGAAGATGGAATCTATCAAGAAAATTGTCCGTTTCATTTAAGTTTTCAAATTTTGTGGCATATAGGCTTTTGTAGTATGACCTAATGATTGTTTGAATTTCCTCTGTGTCTGTAGTTATGTCACCCTTTTCATCTCTGATTTTGTTGATTTGGATAGATTCTCTCTGCTTTTTAGTTAGTTTGGCTAAGGGTTTGTCTATCTTGTTGATTTTCTCAAAGAACCAGCTTTTTGTTTCATTGATTCTTTGAATAGTTTTATTTGTTTCTAATTGATTGATTTCAGCCCTGAGTTTGATTATTTCCAGCCTTCTGCTCCTCTTGGGTGTATCTACTTCTTTTTTTTTCCTAGTGTTTTCAGTTGGGCCGTTAAGTTGTTTGTATGTGATGTTACGAATTTCTTCTTGCAGGCACTTAGTGCTATAAATTTTCCCTGAGCACTGCTTTCAATGTGTCCCATAAATTTGGGTATGTTGTGCCTTCATTTTCATTGAATTCTAGGAAGTCTTTAATTTCTTTCTTTATTTCTTCCTTAACCCAGCTGTCGTTGAGTAACAAGTTGTTCAGTTTCCATGTGCGTATAGGCTGTTTGTTATTTCTGTTGTTGTTGAGGTCCAGCTTAAGTCCATGGTGGTCAGATAGAATACAAGGGATTATTTCAATCTTTTTGTACCTATTGAGGCTTGCTTTATGACCAACTATATGGTCTATTTTGGAGAAGGTTCCATGCGGTGCTGAAAAGAAGGTATACTCTTTTGAGTTTGGATGAAAAGATCTGTAGATGTCTATTAGGTCCATTTGATTTAGGGTCTCTGTAAGTGTTTTTATTTCCCTATTTGTTTTCTGTCTAGTTGATCTGTCCCTTGGTGAGAGTGGAGTGTTGAAGTCTCCCACTATTAGGGTTTTAGGATCAATGTGTGATTTAAGCTTTAATATTGTTTCATTTACGAATGTAGGTGCTCTTGTATTTGGGGCATAGATATTCAAAATTGTGATGTCCTCTTGGTGGATTTTTCCTTTGATGAGAATATAGTGGCCATCCTTATCTTTTTTGATTAACTTGGGTTGAAAGTCTATTTTATTAGATATTAGGATGGCTACTTGACTATGATGCTTGTTTTCTGGAACCATTTGCTTGAAAGACATTTTTCCAGCCCTTTTACTCTGAGGTAGTGTTTATTTTTGTTGCATAGGTGTGTTTCTTGGATGCAACAGAATGATGGATCCTGTTTCCGCAACCATTCTGTTAGTCTGTGTCTTTTAATTGGGGAGTTGAGTCCGTTGATGTTGGTAGAAACTAGTGACCAACAATTGTTACTTACTTTAGATGTGGGGTTGGTGGTGTCACTGAGTTTCATTGCTTGTCTTCTTTTGGTTTTTTTGTTTTGTAGTTATCTATTTCCTCTGTTTCCTTCAATGTAGTTGTTTTCTTTGGTTTGGAGTTTCCCTTCTAGTAACTTCTGTAGAGCTGGGTTACTATGTAGATATTGTTTAAATTTGGTTTTTGTCTTGGAATATCTTGAATTCTCCATCTATGTTGATTGAAAGTTTTGCTGGGTATAGTAGTCTGGGTTGGCATCTGTGGTCCCTTAAGGACTGTATGATTTCTGTCCAGGCCCTTCTGGCTTTCATAGTTTCTGTTGAGAAATCTGGTGTGATTCTGATAAGTCTACCTTCATATGTTACTTGGCCTTTTTCCCTTGCTGCTTTTAGAATTTTTTCTTTGTTTTGTAGGTTCAGTGTTTTGACTATGATGTGATGTGAAGAATTTCTTTTCTGGTCTAGTCTGCTTGGTGTTCTGTAGGCCTCTTGTATGTTTATGGCCATCTCCTTCTTTAAGTTGGGAAAGTTTTCTTCTATAATTTTCTTGAAAATATTTTCCGGACCTTTGAGCCTGATGTCTTCTTTTTCTTCTACTCCTATTATTCTTAGGTTTTGTCTTTTCATGGTGTCCTTGATTTCTTGGATGTTTTGTGTTTGGAACTTTTCTGATTTTATTTTTTCTTTGAGAGACGTGTCAATATCCGCAAGTGTATCTTCGGCTCCTGAGATTCTTTCTTCCATCTCTTGTATTCTGTTGGTGATGCTTACCTTTGTAGTTCCTGATCTTTTCTCTATGTTCTCCAGCTCCTGGTTTTTCTCTATTTGTGTTTTCTTTATTGATTCTAATTCTGTTTTCATGTCTTGCACCATTTCCTTCATCTGTTTGAATGTGGAGTCCTGCTTTTCAATGATAGCTTCTATATTTTTGTCCATTTCCTCTCTATGTATCACTAATTGTGCCTCTACTTCTTTGGGTATAATTGCCTGTATTTCTATGAGAGCTTTGTTTATTTCTTCTTTATTTGCCTTCATTTGTGTGGACATTTCTTTGAGAGATTTGTGCATTTCTTCTCTGTTTGCCTCAATTTTCGTGATCATTTCTCTGAGAGCACGATTTGTTTCCTCTTGGTTAGTCTGGATTTCTTTGGTTATTTCTCTGAGGGCTTTGTTCATTTCATCTTTATGGGCCTCTAATAGCTGGAGAAACATAGTTTTGAGGTCGTTTTCTTGTATATCTAGTGAATTGAAGTGTCCATTTTTTTTGTGGGGTTGCTGGTGAGGTCATTATGTCCTGATTTTTGTTGGGAGTGGTCTTACATAATCCTCTAGCAATCTGGTTATGTACAATCCTCACTGGTTGTTCCTCGAGATTGTAGTTTGGGCTATGATCCTCTCTTTCTGTTTTCTGGACTGTTTTTTCAGGATGATGAGAGAGGTTCACTGGTTTGGGAGTGTGCACTGTGTTTTCAGTTTTGCCTAAGTAAGGAATGTGACGCTGGCGCTATTCTCGTGCGCTTTTAGCGGGCGCAGTGTGCATGTGCGGATTCTCTGACTATTGCAGTTGCCTGCAAGCCACTATTACGTAGTTCTGACTGAGATCCAGGGATTGTTTTCCTGGATTACCCTGGTGGACCGGCAAGGCAGAGGCTTCAATGTTGGGGTCGCTATCCCAAGAATCCCTATGATGCCCACACTAGGGGTGTGGGTAGCAGGGATCTCGTCTGGTTCCTTCTGTGGAGAGGCCCTGGGTCTGGGGCAATCTCTCCCTAGAAGGCTCACTCACTCTCTTGCAGGACCAGTTGGAATGCACAGGGGTTCCCCTTGCTCACTACTCTCTGTTTTGGTCCTGCTTTGGAAGTGCACGAGTAGGCTAACAGTCAGCTCTGTGACACTGTGGCCGCAGGTCTCAGTGTCCACCTTTCCTGTGTGCTGCCTCTTTGTCCTTTCCCTCTGCCAGGAGGGGTTATGTTGACTGGTCCCTGGGTGGCTCAGGAAAGAGTTAGGATGAGTGTACTCAATCCCAAATCCTGGGCCCCGATCTCTCTGCCAGAAGCAGCCTAGCAGTAGAATCTATGTTTGCTGATCCCAAGAGAGGACCAGGTAGGGTTGAGTGTCCTCAGATCCAGAGCTTGGGTTTCTCTGCTAGGGGCCGCTGGGTGAGCTGGAGAGAGGGTGCTGTGTCCTTGGCAGGCTGCCTCTCTGTCCTTCCCCTCTGACCTTCCCCTCTGCTAGGGCAAGTTTATGGAGGTGCTCTCAGGGGAGTGCCAGCAAGGGTTGGGGTTTCTCAGTCGGATCCTGAGCCCTGAGCTGGCGTTTCTCTGCCAGGGGTCGGGGGGGGGGCACCGGTGATAGAACTTGCTGCTAGACCTTATTGTGCTGGACCCAAGATAATCTCAGGACATGTAGAATGACCACAGTCCCAGATCCCGAGCTGTAGTTTGTTTGCTAGGAGCGGCCGGCAGCACTGGAGTTCCGGCACTGTGAAGCCACTGTGAGCCTTTTTATTCTTCTGCTCAGCTGTGGCAGGGTGATGGCGGCGTTTGGGGGAGTGCCCGAAAGGATTGGGTTTTCTCAGCCCCGATCTTGGGTTGGGGTACAGACAGTGTGGTCTGTGGCAGATTCTGCTGGACGTCTCCAGCCTCCTCCTCCGAGGGAGTAGGGATTTTGAGCTGGGCGCGCAGCTGCGCAGCTGTAATCCGTGCATGGCGGGATCTCAATTGTGATGGCGGCGGGTACCTGTGGTCCGAGAGACCTTCCAGGGAAAGACTGGGTGACCCGTGACCAGTCTGGCAACTTTGCTTCCCCGTGGATTTTTTTTTTTTGCGACTGGGACTCTCAGCCTCAGGCCCCCTTGTGCCTACCAATCAGCCTGGGAAAGTGGTCGGGACAAGCAGGCTTGTTGCACCAGCCCGGAGACCCAAAGCCCGCGTTAGCCAGGTTCTCTTCCAGGTTCTGGCTGGGCAGTCGAGAGTGGACCGGACCAATTCCCACGCCGTGGGAGCCTCCCCTCACCTGGGAAACATGATCGATCGCTGTTGTTTTAGGGCCCAGAGTTCAGTCTCCTGGTCGCTGCACAGAGTGTGTTGTTCCGCTTCTCAGACACGGTGTTCTCCCGGTGCCGCCATCTTGGCCCCTTTTCGATTTCCTTGTTTTTAATTCGGTTCTGTTTTTTAAGATATTATAATATTTATGCTTGTTTTCTTTTTGGGTCAATACTGAAGAGTTTAGGTTAGCTTGGGTATAGTTAGCCTGAGTATAACTCCATTTTAAAATAAAGAGCCATCTTGACTGGGAGCTGAATTCAGGTACCAGGAAATATCACAGAATGTACACCTGACAGAGAACAAAGTTAACTCTCCTCGCAACAGCCTCCAGGAAATAATACAGAATAAATGAGTCATAGAAAATAGAGACAAACTCCCTGGCAATAATCAATGGGAATCGGTTGAGAATCGGGTGGGAGAATTCTCCCCAATGTTTCAGATATGGTTTAGAAAAATAGCCATTGTGATTATATGCCTTAGCCATTGTGATTGTGTGCCTCAGAAAAGGTCACCCCGCCCTGATAAACTTCACCCAATTCTGTAACGCCAAGGCTTGTGCCCCCCTGCTTGCTGCCATGGAAACCCCCTGATCACAGACTTTCCCTTAAAAATCCTGTTCACTCAGAGCTTGGGGTCCCACTTCTCTACTGCTGCGCCAGTGAGACTTGAGTACTGAGTTCGATCGCTCTTGTAATAAAGCTCTCTTGCTCTTGCATTGATTCGCCTCCTGGTGGTCTCTGAGGGACCTGGCATTACAATACCTTTTCTTCTATCATATTACCCTTAGTTGATGTCTAGCAGATAGAAAAGCATGGCTTTTGAGGCTATTAAAGAGATGGAGACTATCTTCTAATTGAATAGGACAAACCTGTGTCTCTTTATTAGTACTGTTAATATTGTTATTAGCGAGGAATGTGCATATGTTTTTGCCATTTATTGCTTTGTAGTGTTTTATTAAACTTCCTTTGATTAAATATTCTAGATCTCTTAGGTGTGCTTAACCATTTCTACAGACTTAAGCATTCCTTTCAGTATCCTCTGTAGGGCTGGCTTAGTGCTTATGAATTAATTGAATCTATTTTTGTTATGGAAAGTTTTCCTTTCTCCTTCAATTATGATTCATAGTTTTGTTGGGTATAGTTGTCTGGGATGGCATCTGTGTTTTTCAAAACTTGTGTAACATTTGTTCAAATCCTTCTGAGTTTCATAGCCTCCATTCATAAATCAGTTGCTGATTTGATGGGTCTGCCTTTATAAGTGACTTTATCTTTCTTTCTTGCGGCTTTCAATATTTTTCTATGTCCCAAACTTTTGGTGTTTTGACTATTATATAACAATCGTTATTTATTTTCTTGTGTAATTTGGTTAACTGTATGCTTACATCTTGGTAAGCATCTCTTTACTTAAACTATAGAAGTTTTCTTCTTCTATGTTTTTTTTTTTTAAATATTTTCTATGCCTTTTGACTTAGGTCTTTTTTTCTTCCTCTATAACTATGAACTCTATAGTGGT
This sequence comes from Psammomys obesus, assembly GCF_907164565.1. Lineage (NCBI taxonomy): Eukaryota > Metazoa > Chordata > Mammalia > Rodentia > Muridae > Psammomys > Psammomys obesus. The sequence continues at coordinate 224,054 of NW_026590628.1, read as the reverse complement.
CTTTTTCTAGTGTCCCAGAATAGTGCTTTTTAATTTTTCTGATTTAACGTTTGGCTGAATTAATGCTACAATTTCTCTACCTTGTATTTGACACCTGACATATACTTTTTGACATCTGATGTTCTATATTTCACAAATAATGCCAGCAAAAAGAGCACAGGATACCTCAGACATAGCTGCCATAGTACTGAAAACCATAGACCCGAGGGCTGAATCAGGTTCCTAGAAGCCTGAACCGTGACTCCCATGAGGAACTGTCTCTAGCAGCATGCAGGTCCTGCAGGTATGTTCCTTGACAAGGATATAGAATTAGAGTTCCCTTCATCCTTTCATCAGGACCCATGAGAAAGACATGAGTAGGTCTGTATCCCCATAGAGAAACTCAGAGGACTGGCCAGCCTGCCTTGGCGCCCTCAGCTTACTTCTTTACATAATGCAGGACTACACACCCAGGTTGGGCATCACCCAGTATGGGCTTCACCCAGTATGGGCTTCACCCTCCCACATCAGTCATGACTCAAGAAAATGCCTCACCAACTTGCGTATAGGCCCATCTGATAGGGACATTTTCTCACCTGAGGTTCCTCTTCCCAGATGATCCTAACGTGTGTCAGCTTGACCTGAAATGAAATAACACACTGACTTGGCCTGCCTAATTTGCAGACAGCTGTTCCATGAAAGGGGAAGAGTGTCTTCTCACCCCAGCAAATGTTTACTAATTATATGTCCCTGGGAAGAGGATCTTGTGAGTGCTTCAAGTTTGGTGAGCTTTCCAGGCTCTGAGTCTCTTTGCCCTGTCCAGTGGGGAATGAGTCAGTCTGAAGAAAACAACTGTGCAGCAATGCCCCATGGTGCAATCTGTTGCTCTAGGGTACTTACAGCAGTATGTGCAAGGGTGATGGCTAGATTGTGAGTTTGAGCCTCATCTGGAGTATCTAACTCACGCAGTACCCTTTGAAGGAAAATATTATTCCTTGTACTTTCTTGTGTATTTTGTGACCATCATTCATGGTCTTTAAGGTGCTAGAAATTGTATTATTATTTATAAATTGTATATTATAGTTGTACATTTATATTATATTATAAATTGTATAACTTATTTATCCTTACAAGCTTCCTTTGTGCTTTTGGAAATAACACCATGTAATGACCAGAGCTGACCACTGTGCTGCTGGGAGTTAGCAACTCTCACTGGTCACCTCCACTCTGCTCTGTAAGTTAAACCCACGTGACATCCTCCTTCCTCATTTTTCTCTTATGCGTGTTGTTTCTGGGGGAGGCTAGGACACATAGTATACAACCATTTTTTTTTTGAAGATTCAATGATATACATACTCTTTATGTAAACCAGAAGCAGGTATTTGAGAATCATCGTCTAAAGGTAACAGTATTACTGTATGCCCTTAGGTCTGTTTTTTACTTAATTCTTTGTGATAATGCACTTTGTTACATTTTGGATGTAGGATAAGAAATAGAAGAAAAGAAGGAAGGAAAGAAAGGAAGAAAGGAAGGAAGGAAGGAAGGAAGAAAATAACAAAGAATCCAAGAGAACTTTTCTTCATAAGGCTGAGAATACCAGAAATAGTTTCGTAATTCATAATTTCATAGATAATTGAATAATACATTCAAGATCCCCACTGCGAAAGGGAAATGCTCAGATACACTGGGGATTGCAGAGAGTAAGAGCACCCAAACACCCTGGTCTGGAGGTCATTTAGGGTCACGTGTCCTCTCCTCCCTGGCCTGGGTAAAAAGAGCAGAGCTCAGGATGGTAGACCCAGTGCACTGCTGCACAGGACTCTCCACTGATTGAGGAGCAGAGGTCTGGGCGGGGCTGTTAACATTACATCAGAAATGCTTCTCTGAACTTTGAACCCATCACTCTGGCATGTTCTCCTCTTCATTAGAATTACACTTTATGGCCTTGCGCCATTGTTTACCTCTGTGTTTCACCACTTGGGTTTCAGAGGCAAGCGGACTGCCACTCTGCAGCTAGTCAGTTCCTACCTGTGAGATTTGTGGCTTTATTTTTGTTTTTTTAAAGAAAAAAATAGCAATGTTTCCTTACACATGTATAAAATTTAAGCTCAGCACCATACTGTAGATCAAATATAATCCGTTTTGTGGCTGGGTACACATGGATTTTCTTTTTAATTTTGTCCTCTCCTCCTGCTCCTCTTCTCTTTCTCTGTCCCACCAACATATATGTCCTTCACTTGTCCCCACCCTTTCGAGCAGGGTCTCACTCTGAAGCCCAGGCTGCCCCCAAACTCACTGTGTAAGCCAGGCTGGACTTAAATTCATGGCAACCCTCATGACTCAGTCTCCCAAGTGTTATGTGTCTAAACCACCCTGACCATCTAGACGTTTTTAATTGATTCTTTGTGAATTTCACATTACATACCCCAATTTCACTCATCTTCCCATCCCTGCATATCTGCCCTTTCTGCCCTCATACTTTCTCCCCCAAACAAACAAAACAAAACAAAACAAATACAGAAAAAAAGAAAAGAAAAGAAGAAGGGAAGAAAGGAAAAAAAGAAGGTAGAAAGAGAGAAAGAAAACATTTTGCTTTAAAGCTACAGCATGTCACTGTGTGTCACACACTACACCCTTTTGCCCAAACAGCTCTAGTTGCAAATGTTCATGCAATGAGTCATTGGTCTGGTTCAAGGGCTCCGGCTTCTGCTACATCATCAATCCTGGATCCTCACCAGAGCTTCTCTCAGATGGCTTGTTGTGGCCCTGTGTCATGGGGATCCTGCAGGTCTGGATCTGCTAAACTTGTCCCTTTATGAGCTTCACCAGTTCATTGATGGGGTGGATGTTGGGGTGGGTCAACACAGAGCCCTGGATCTGGGTCTGGGTGGAAGCCCAGTTGGTCAGCTGACCAGCTCTCCTGATCCTATGCTGCCAGGGTCAGCTGTCTCACACTGCTGAGAAGAGCCAGGATAGCTCTCTTGTGCTCATGCCCCCAGGCTGGCTCACTGCCTGCTGAAGGTTCTGTGTATTGGGAGAGGGAGGGTAAAGGGGGTATTTCTCTCACACCCATGCCACCACATGGCAGACAAGAGGTTGGGCCAGCTCACCTGTGGCATTGCCACTTGAGCCAGCTCTACTGTGCTGTCCATAGAGGGGTGGGGCCAGCTCTCCAACTGCATAAGAGGGACAGGGCCAGCTCAGCTCAGGACAGTGCTCTGACATCTACATGGCCTCAAGCAGCAGCCCAGACCAGGGACATCAGCATGACCTTTGGTGGTAACATAGACCTTGGCTGCTGTAGGATCACAAACACAGACATGGTCCTCGGAAGCAGCATAGGCTGGGAAGTTAGCATGGCAGCACAGTCCACTCAGATCAGTACGTCTCTCAGAGGTAACACGGCCCTCATACATCCACATGGTATCAGCTGGTAGCCCAGGCCGCGAACATCCACATGGCCTTCGGTGATCACCCGGGCCAAGAACCTCCACAGAGACTGCAGCTGCAGCAGGACCGTGGACCCAGACATGACCCTCAGCAGCAGCCTGGGCCATGACAGCCATCTCAGCACCATGACCCAGACATGAGCCTCAGCATCATCCTGGGTCACAATAGCCATCTCAGTACCATAGCCTGAGATGGCAGCACAGTCCACCCAGATCAGTTTAGCCCCCTGTGTCTGTATAGCCTCCAGCCATCAACATGGCCTCAGGCAGCAGCCAGACTGCTTACATCCAGATGGCTTTCAGTGGCTACATGGGCCAGAGACATCAGTAGAGCCATAGACCCCCGTGGCAGTCCAGGCCCACATATCACCCCAGGTGGTTGCACAGTTTCCTCATACATGACTGTTCTTCCCCATTGTCGGGTCTGCAGACCCACCTCTCTTCACAGTGCCTGAACCACTCGGCTTTGCTTTCTCTCTCATTTCTACAGTGTGTACTCCATCTTTCCCTTCTCTCCATCACACATTTGCTCATCACAGTGGCACCTGCTTAGAGGATGAGGCTGGCACTTCGGTGTCTTTCTTCCCACAACCCTGGAGCTTGGGTGTCTCTTCCAGCTACCCCGGAGCTGCCCCATCAAGTTTAAATTAACAATAACTCCCTGCCATTACAGTTTATCTCATCTTATTGAGATAAACCGTTAAAGTGAACAGTGATAAAAATGAACACTGCCATGTATAGCTGTAATTCTCAAAAAACAAATATGTCTGTAGGATCATGTTTTAGCAAAGGAAATCCAGGCAAAAAGACCAACAAATTCTTATCTTGATAAAATTTGCCAAGTGATTCCTGGTCCTTAATAAACACAGTCTCCGAGATTTATAATTATATCACTACATGAAAGCTTGAATGGAGAATTATTTGTCCATGTCCCTCTAGCTGAATGTGAACACTAGGTCTGCTCAGAGCTTCAGTTTACCGTGACTGTTGCCTGAAAAAAAATCTCACCTGCTTAAGCTACTGTGATGAGATTTTGTTTAGATCAGAACTCAGAGTTCTTTCAAACTGATTTGACGAAGAGACATTTTCTGTGTCTCCCAGTATGCATGATGAAATGAAAACTAGTACCCACCTCTGTGAAATCAGCACAAGACAGATGAGCATTGTATAATTAAGCCTCACAAACTCATGAATATATTATGAAGGAATTATTCTCTCACTAGAAATTTAAAAGGAAGCGAAAACCCAAATTCTGTTTAATAAAAGAAGAGAAAACACATTAGGAGGACACTTGGAGTATCTCTCAGCTCAAGGGGAGTTTTGTTGGGAGTTGTGGAGTAGAGGACATGCTGGTGGTGTTGGTGGAGACAAAATTCTATGTATACACTGACTCCAACCGTACCTCCCTGAAACAGTGTATTTGAGAGTGAGGAAAGTCCATTTCACTTTCTGACTTTCTTGAACAAAGGAGAGGTACAGGACACTCTTCCTTAGTTGTGAGGTGTTTGTGCTGATTTTTATCTGATGAAATGGAGGAGATTCATGCTGATCAAGGAACTGAGAATCCACAGCAAGGGAAGCACAGGCTGTGCAGACCTCAGTCCTAGCCTCCCCCACCTGGAGGCTCTGGAGCTTATGATCCTGTTCCTGTCCACAAGACCTTTACAGGATACATCATCAAAGAAGATTCTCAAACCAACAGGTACTTGTCTGGAGCAATGGTTTTGAAAGAAGCATTATAATGTTGGTAAAAATCCAAATGACTAAGAATAATAAGGAATCATTTCTTTTCAATACTTCCGGTCAAACATGTACATGTTATGAGAACAGACATGTCCCAAGTCCAGACAGAAAAATGTAAAGAACTTTCTTAGCAGGATTTAAATCCACTCCCTTTTTTTTTTTTAGTATGTTATTATTGTTTTGTGAAATGAAAATCATCTTTCCATTTTCTTCTTTTGTGATTGGTCATTTTTTAAATTAAAATTTTTATATTAATAACAGTTTATTCACTTTGTATCCCAGCTGTAGCTCCCTTCCTCATTCCCTTCCAATCCCACCTCCCCTCCTCATCTCCTCCTATGCTCCTCCCCAAGTCCAATGATAGGGGAGGTCCTCCTCCCCTTCCATCTGACTCTAGTCTATCAGGTCTCATCAGGACTGGTTGCATTGTCTTCCACTGTGGCCTGGCAAGGCTGCTCCCCCCTCAGGCGAAGGTGATCAAAGATCCAGCCACTGAGTTCATGGGCTATATCAGTGCAGGGATTCTAGGTTATCTCCATGCATGGTCCTTGGATGGAGTATCAGTCTCAGAAAAGACCTCTGTGCCAGATTTTTTGGTTCTGTTGCTCTCTTTGTGGAGTTCCTGTTTCCTCCAGGTCTTTCTATTTCCTCCTTCTTTCAGAAGCTTCTCTGCACTCTGCCCAAAGTTTGGCTATGAGCCTGAGCATCTGCTTTGATACCCTGCTGGGTAGAGTTTTTTAGAGGCCCTCTGTGATAGCCTCTTGACCTGTTTTCTGTTTTTTCCCTCTTCTGATGTCTGTCCAGTTTGCTTTTCTGAGTGAGGATTGATCATCTTACCCAGGGTCCTCCTTCTTGCTTAGCTTCTGTAGGTGAACAGATTTTAATATGTTTATGCTATATTATATGTCTAATATCCACTTATAAGTGAGTATATACCATATATATCTTTCTGCTTCTGGGATGTCTCACTCAGGGTGATCTTTTCTAGATCCCACCATTTGCCTGCAAATTTCATGTTTTCCTTGTTTTTAATTGCTGAATAGTATTCCATTGTATAAAGGTACCACAATTTCTGTATCCATTCCTCATTTGAGGGACTTCTAGGTTATTTCCAGCTTCTGGCTATGATGAATAAAGCTGCTAACAACTTGGCTGAGCAAATGTCCTTGTTGTTTATTTGAGCATATTTTGGATATATGCCTAGGAGTGGTATAGCTGGATCTTGAAGAAGCACTATTCCTAATTGTCTGAGAAAGCGCCAGATTGATTTCTGAAGTGGTTGTACAAGTTTACATTCCCCAGCAATGGAGGAGGGTTCCCCTTTCTCCAAGAACACATCTTCTTCAGAATGTGTTGTCACTTGAGTTTTTGATCTTAGCCATTCTGATGGGTGTAAGGTGAAATCTCAGGGTATTTTTGATTTGCGTTTCGAATCTACTTCTTAACCCACAAAGAAACTCAAATGCAGCTAACAACCCTTTTAAGAAAACATCAGTAACACTAATGCATATCTGCAAAAATACAACCAACCAAAACAAAACCAACCACTACCAATATTACCACCACCACCACCAACAAAACAAAAATGTTTCCTTTCTTTTGTTTAAAGGACAGTTGTACTTTTGAGGTTTCAGTTCACCCATCCCTCCAAGAACTGTGGACCTTTAATTTTTATGTTTACTTTATATATTTACCTTGCTTCCCAATCATAGCCCCTTCCTCCTCTCCTCTTGATTCCTCCTCCCACCCTCTTCCTTCTATCTCTTCCGCCCTTTACCTTAGAAAATGTGAGTCACCCCACCAATGCACCCCAGCACATCAAGTTGCATCAGGACTGAGCTCATCCTTCCACTGAGGCCAGGCAAGGCAGCCTTAAGAGGAGGAAGTGATCAAAAGCAGGCAAGAGAGACCATGACATTTTCATCAAAACCATAGAAGAAAATTTCCCCAGCCTAAAGAAAGAGATGTCTGTAAACAAAGAAAAAGCTTACAGAACAACAAATAGATTAGACCAAAAAAGAAAATCTTCCTGAGACATAATAATCAAAACGCTAAATGTACAAAGCAAAGAAAAATATATTAAAAGCTGCAAGGGAAAAAGGCCAAGTAACATATAAAGCCAAACCTATCAGAATCACACCTGACTTCTCATCAGACTCTAAAGGCCAGAAGGGCCTGAGCAGAAGTCTTGTAGACCCTAAGAACCCATAGATGTCAGTCCAGACTACTATACCCACCAAAACTTTCAATCACCATAGATGAAGGAAACAAGATTTTCCATGACAAATCCAAATGGTCTCTATGTATCTGTGGACTCAGAAGCGGAGGCAGGTAGCATTACTGCTGTGTTAACACTCTTTGCTTAAACCCAATGTGCAGTCAAATGCCAGTGTCTAATTGGTTTGCAGCTGGAATGCAGGTTCTGGGGCTGATTCCAGCTTAGGGAGCTTGGGCTTCTGAGAGGTCCAGCTGACTTAGACAAATAGAGCAGCTGTGGAGCTCCAGGGTTGGCCACAGCAGTTCTGCAGCAGCTGCATGGCCAGAAGTCAAATCCAGCGATCCAGTAATTAATTCTTCGAGGAGAAGGAGAGCCCTTCTTTCCCCCAGAATAAACAGTGAGTCTCAGATGATGTTTGATGAAATTGATAGTGTGATTTATTTTATGAACAGGGACATTATGAACCTTGGGCAGTGGGGGGGGGGTGAGGATGAATGCATTCGATTGCCTGGGGCTAGAATGCCAGTGATGCTCAATTTGCATGGGGACAGCTTGCATGACTGACCACCTGCAGCCATGGGGAGTGGGGGTGGGGATGCTGTGTCACATGCTACTGAGACAGGCACAGAAACAAGGAAAGAGCTTTGTCCCACAACTTCCTTTCTCAGGATGAGACTTTAAATCTCAAGTTTAAGATTTCCAGGGTTTGAACATGTTCCAACTCCATCACATGCTAATTCTCCTGGAGGCACAGTCCTCAAGAGATAGTCCTACAGAGACAGAGAGACACACACTGAGAGGCTTGCCAGGTGTGGGCTTTTGAAACACCCAGTCTCACCCTCAGTGACACACATCCTCTAAAAAGGCCACAGCTTCTAACCCTCACTGTGCCACTCCCTCATAACTAAGCATTCAGATACATGAGCCTATAGAAGCTCTTTTTTATCCAAACCACCACATTACCACACAACAAATATCTCAGGTTTTTAACCACATTTATTGAGCCTCATGTTTTGAAAAACAAAGTTTTTGAATCCTTGTTTATCCTGCTCATGGTCAATCTGAATTAAAACTATTTTTTTTCTAATTTGTTCCTTTCTTATTTCATTTCATCATATTCCCATCATGCAATTCCAAACACCACAGCCTAAACTGATGGAACTTACCTATGCCCATGAATAGGCATTTGCAACCACATGAATCTCTTCTATTCCCTGTGTGCACACACTTGGGAAATCCTTTGCTTCATAGTCCTTAATATCTAATTTTAAAGGTGTCTCAACTTCTACTGTGTCTCCACGTTTATATCTTTAAAACATGTATGGTCATGTATGTGTGTATGTCTGGGCATACGCATATACCATGGTGTGTGCATGGAAGTTAGAGGACAGTTCCTGGAATTGGTTCTGTATTTGAAATTTGTGGTTCCAGGGATGGAACTCAAGTTGTGAGGTAGAAAGCAAGCACTTTTCCTTGAGGCGACCTCTCACTGGCCCATTATTTTGATTCAGTTTCTTTTCTGTCTTCCCCTTTGAAAACAAGATGACTTCTAGGGTGGCCTTTTTACTTCCAAATTGTGTGTCTTTGTTCTACAGGCTTAAAACTTACTGGGGCTTAGTTGAGTCCCAAACTATTCTAATCCAGCTGCACAGTTTTTCCATTTACAATCTAATAATTAATGATGGTCCACCCAAAATGTTCAAAAGAATCTCCTGTTGACACATAATCGGATACTCTACGGGGAGTAGGCAGTAGAGTGCTCTTGAGGAGCTGTGGGGTGGCACTTGACCTTGAGGTCTGAGTTTCTGTTTCTGGCCTCTGAGGGAAGCCTGGATTTGTTTTATATGTGTAGATGGTAAAGCACCTTTTATTCACCTGTTTCAAGTGTTGCCTTGGAGGCCTACTGTTTTCTTCTGCTAACCTAGGCCTAGCCCTGGAAGCTTCTAGCCTTCATATAATCTAACCTAGGCCTAGGATGTTTTCAGCCTCTGAGACTTACTGCTGAATAAGCTCACCCTTTCCTGTTCTTACTGAGCTCTGGGTTGGCTGGTTGAATTCAGCTGTTCTGGCTCAAACTCCTCTCCTAGCTGATTTATTCAACCTGACTTCTTTCTTGGCCTCGGAATTGTTCTGCTTGTCCTCAAACTAACTCCAGCAATCTTTTGTAATCTCCTGGCTCCTTCTCATTTTCTAATTTGTTCTGGCTTCACCTGTGTCTATCTTGTTCTCTCATTCAACCTCTCTCTGTAAAACTCTCCCAGTAAAACTTCCTCTATCTCTCTTTCTGCATTGCTTCTTAAATAGCTTCCCTTTTCACTTTGGGTATATCCTATTCTATCAAGTCTTTCTCTGATTTGTCATTGTTTCAATGCTCAATTAACCATCACTTTCAAAAATGAGGGCTTCCTTCTACAAACTAACTTTACCTTCATTGTTTGAGATTAAAGGCATATACCAATATGCCTGGACCTAAACTTTTCTTTACCTGATAAGGCTGGCCTTGAACTCAGATCTGCTTGCCTCTGTCTCCTGGATTAAAGGCAGCTGGATCACACATCTCTTCAAAATATTTGGATGTGATCTCTTGCTAGTTGGGTCATACAGACCTTGATGGTCTCTTGGACATGATCTCTTGCCAGAACAGCCATGTTCTGAATTAAAATTCCCTTTACACCTGGATGCTTTCTAAGGTGCATTGCAGAAAAAAGAATAACTTGCTGCTGTGGATTGTCATGAGATCTGGGAAATCCGTGAACACAGAATGTGTTGTAACAGCTTCCTTCAGCCAAGCAAATCAGTTATGGAATGAAATAAAATCACTCACATCCTTGGTGTCATGGATACTGCTTCATTTCAGGAGTTCTGCAGTCAATTTTTAAGTTTCCTCTGGTTTTCCCATTTCTTTTTCCTCAGTCTGGTTAATAACTGTGTCACTGTGATCAAGTTGATTTTCTTATTTCTAGAGTGTACATGGGTTTGTTGTTTCTTATCCAAGAACTGTAACAACACATCTCCCATATAGCCATATTCATATATAACATGATGTTAGGGTAAGGAAAACTGTGATGTTTGATCCCTGAGATTTGCATATATTCTAAAGAGTTGGAAAGCCAACTTTAGCACCTTCTCTTCTACTTCCTAGTTATTAACATATAGTTGCTTTAGAGTTTCCTTCTCTGCAGGTTTCTGGAAGCCTAAACTATGAGAACACTGGCTTGCACCTGTAGTTGGTAGCAGGTAGCATCTGACTTTAGTTATGGCCTTTAAACTTCTGTTTCATTTCATTTTATATGGGGGAGGAACTAGATTCCATCCTTGCACTGAAGGAAGAAGTATGAAGTCCTAGGTGTCTAATGTTTAATGAATTATGCTGTAAACTTCCATCACAAGCACGATAGTCTTCATTAATAAAGCAAGACTACTGAGTGCTTAATTATTGTCTCAGAGATCAGAAGCTTTTAAAAATAATTACTGTTAAACCAGGCATGGTGGTGAACAACTTTATTCCCAGTATTTGGGAAACAGAGGCTGGCAACTACATGACATTGAATTTTGGGGTTAACATGATGAAATCTCTATGAATTTTGGTAAGATTTACAAATTTCATTTTCATGCTTACAGTCACAGTAATGGGACTGTTTTACAAATCCTAATTAGAGCCATTTTTTCAGTGCTGGAGAGATGGCTCAACACTTAAGAGCATTGTCTGGTCTTCCAGAGAAGGCAGGTTAAATTTCTCCTGTACACTGTTTCAGAACAATAAAACTCTAGTCAGTTACTCGATGTTTGATGATCTCTTCCAACCTCTACAGGTACCAGGGATGGACAAGCTATACAGTCATAAATGCAGGACAACACTTCATACATAGTAAATTAGAAAAGTTTTTAAAAATCTATTTAAAAGAATGACAAGTTCAAAATGAGGTTTCTATGTCACTGTAATTTGGTAGGGTTTTTCTCTCTCAGCTCAAGGTTTTGAGTCGCTAGGAAATGTGTGAGAATAAACACATGCTTAAATTGCTTTGTGAGATTGTTATTTTATCCACAATATTGCAGAATTATGAGCGCATTCACACTTATTTAAACAGATAAATGAGAGAGACATTTTCTTAGTTTCTCCCGGTGAGTATGCCAACATCCAACTAGAAGTCCATCCCTGTGAATTAGCACAAATGGGCTAAAAGTTGCATAACCAAGTGTCAGAAATTCTCGAGTATTTACCATCAAAGAATTGTCCCTTGAAGAGATACTTACAAATAGAGAAAAGGTACAATCAGTCCAATAGAAGAAAACAAAACAGAGCATCAGAAGGAGGACACTTTGAGCAGCTCTCATCTCAGGGGGAGTTCTGTAGAGAAGCTTGGAGTTGTGAAGGTAGAGGACATGCTGGTGGTGCTTGTGGAGAAGAAATACCATGTAGCCACTGGCCCCTCCCATGGCACCCTGGAACACTGCATCTCTCAGGACCATGAGGGTGAGAAAAATCCATCTTGTGATCAAGCTTTCAGGCAGAAAATAGCAATAGTTGCCACTTTTTTTAACCTGTGTTAAGTTCACACTATTGGTATTTTTAATGTAATGTGGTAAATTCATACTGATCAAAGCATTGAGTATCCAAAAGAATGAGAGGAATGGAAGGATGTGCCATGAAGACTTTGGTCTGAGCCTCCTCCATAGAGATGCCCTGGGACTGATGATGATGGCCTGGACCACAGTGAGGAGACTGCTGGTGCAGATGGAGAGGCCACGAGCCATTCTCTCCAGGTAAACAATGATCTTACAACCTATGTCATCTAGGAAGTTTCTCAACCCAAAAGCTACAATTATCTTTAGGAATCCTTTTGCAAGAAGGAGTATGATGTTTGTAAAACCCAAGTGGATGAGAATGAGGTGTATGGGTTTCTTCTCAGGGCCTCCCAATGAACTGAACAAATAATTAACAGAAACAAAAATATTCCCCAGAGTACCAACCACAGTGAGAAAGAGGAAAATTATTCCCTTAATATACTTCAAAACCATTTCTTCCTTCCTAGATAAAAAAACTTGTATCTAGGATAAAAATGTGTTTTGAAGAAAGAATCAGAAATTCTAGACATGAATATTAAGAACATATTTTGCATAATAGCATTTCTGTGATGTTGCAGATTAGGTTCCTGAGTTTCCCTCCTATTATTGATTGATTGATTGATTCCTGTGGATTCTGGGATGCTGTGTGTGCTCTGATGGATGAGCTTGGTAACTTGTATTCAAATCTAAAATTTTAAAGGAGACTTTATTGAGCTTTACACTAGCAAAATAACTTGTTAAAGTGTGTGTGTGTGTGTGTGTGTGTGTGTGTGCCTTTCTGTCAGTCTGTCTGCATGCACTGTCCTTGTTACATCTCAGTATAGTCAAATTGAACTGTAAGGTCCCCAACCAAAATTTCTTCCTCTGATTCTCATTCCATTTCCTCATATTTTCCTACCCAATTCCCCAATTCCCAAAACTTGAGGCTCATTCTTAACCTGTCTGCCTTCCTTACGTCACACACAGACAGTAGGAAACCTTGCAGGTCAACACCTGTGACATCTCTCATTTAGCAACTTTACAGTCCACATTGTCCCCTCTTTGGCTCAATAATTCTTTTGTATCTGCATCTTTAGTAGTACAATTTCTAGAATTGCATTTTGCTTTAAAGCTTTATAAGTTCAATTTTTATATCCTTTAATATTTTTTCTATTAATTAGTTCAATTTACATCCCCATTGTAGCCCCCTTCCTCATCTCCTCCTCGTCCTACCCCTGCTCCCTCCCTCTTTCCCTATATTCCAATCCCATAGTCCTCAGAAATGGGAGCCTTCCTCCCTTACCAACTGACCCAGACTATCAAGTCTCTTCAGTACTGCCTGCATCCTCTTCCTCTGTGGCCTGGAAAGACCACATTGCCAGGTGGAAGTGATCAAAGAGCAGGCAACAGAGTTCATGTCAGAGAGAGCCCCTACTTCCCTTCCTAGGAATCCAGATGAAGACTGAACTGCCGATCTGCTACATCTGAGCAGGGGCCCTAAGTCTTCCCCATGCATGGTTCTAGGTTGGTATATCAGTTTCCACAGGCCTATCTGGGCTCAGATTTTTTGGCTTGTTGGTCTTCTTGTGGAGCTTCTGTCCATTCCATGTTTTTATATCCTCCCAGTGTTCCACAAGACAAGCTGTGTTCTCCCCAAAGTTTGGCTGTGAGTCTCAAGACCCAGCTATTTCTCTTCTGGGCATATATAAAAAAGATGTTCCAACAAGGACATTTGCTCAAATATGTTCATAGTTGCTCTATTTGTAATAGCCAGAAACTAGAAACAACCCAGATGTCCCTCAACTAAAAAATGGATAAAAAAAAAAAACCCACAACTGTGGTACATCTAACATATTGGAATACTACTCAGTTCTTAAAAACAAGGACATCAAATGTCCTTATTGTGTACTTGAACATATTTTGGATATCTGTCTAGGAGTGGTATAGCTGGATCTGGAGGAAGCAGTATTCCTAATTGAGAAAGTGCCAGACTGATTTCCAAAGTGGTTGTAGAAGTTTACATTCTCACCAGCAATTTGGAGTGGATTCTGCTTTCTCCACATCCTCTCCAGCATGTGTTGTCACTTGAGTTTTTTATTTTAGCCATTCTGATGGGTGTAAGGCAAAATTTCAGGGTCATTTTGATTTGCATCTTCCTGATGACTAAGGACACTGAGCATTTCTTTAAGTGTTTCTCTGCCATTCTATATTCCTCTATGAGAATTCTGTAGCTCTGCACCCCATTTTTAATTGGATTACTTGGTTTGTTGCTTTGTAACTTTTTTAGTTCTTTATATATTCTAGATATTAGCCCTCCATCAGGTATAGGGTTGGTGAAGATCCTTTCCCAGTCTGTAGGCTGTCGTTTTGTTAAAAGCAGATGCTGGGACTCATAACCAAACTTTGGGCAGAGTGCAGGGAATCTTATGAAATAAGGGGAAGATAGTATGACCTGGAGGACAGGAGCTCCACAAGGAGAGCAACAGAACCAAAATATCTGGGCACAGGGGTCTTTTCTGAGGCTGATACTCCAACCAAGGACCATTCATGGCTATAATCTAGAACCCGTGCTTAGATGTAGCCCATAGCAACTCAGTCTCAAAGTGGATTGCCTAGTAAGAGGAACAGGGACTGTCTCTGACATGAACTCAGTGGCTGGCTCTTTGATGACCCCAGCCCACTGCTGGGGGAGCATCCTTGCCAGGCTACAGAGGAGAACATTGCAGCCAGTCTTGAAGAGACCTGATAATCTAGGGTCAGATGGAAGGGGACGAGGACCTCTCCTATCAGTGGACTTGGAGAGGGGTATGGGAGGAGATGAGACAGGGAGGGTGGTAATGGGAGGGAATGAGGAAGGGGGCTACAGCTGGGATACAAAGTGAATAAACTCTAATTAATATAAGAATAAAAATTTAATTAAAAAAAACAAGGACATCATGAAATTTTCAGGCAAATGAATGGGTTTGGAAAAGACCATCCTGCATATGGTAGACCAGTCCCAAAAAACTACACATGGTATATACTCACTTACATAGGCAGATATTAGCAATACAATACAGTCTAATACACAGACCTTAAGAAGCTAAATAACAAGGAGGACCTAGGGAGGATGCTTAATTTTCATTCAGAAGGTCAAGTAGAATAGACCCAAGAAGCTGTTGAAGAGAGGGAACAGGACAGGAACAGGACATCTTCCATAGATGTCCTCTGAAACACTCCTGCCAGCAGGGGATCAAAGCAGATGCTGAGACTCACAGCCAATTTCTACATCTTAATATGTTAAGTTTTTTTTATATGTTTATATCTTAATACAATAACTTAATGTATTAAGTTTCTACAATTTCATATGTTAAGTGACCATTATGAAAATTCACTCTGTATGATTGTTTACTTTAAAGATATCTTTAAAAGGTAGTCCTCAGTGTCAAGTCAAACTATATAACCTGTTTTAGATAAAGTCACATAACTAAAGTAGAATCAGCAAAACAGATCTTATAAAAGACTCTTGTGTGAAAAGTTCATGTAACTTCCAGGTTGCAGGCAGGGATTGAGTCTAGCAGAAGCCTTAGAATGAGAAAGAAAGGGAAGGCCAAGGCTTGTGCTCTCAGTAGATGATTCAGGGCACCTGTGACCCCAAATAGGACCTCAGGGCTTCTAAGGGTGCAAGGAACAGCCAGGGACCATCTTTTGGTGATGAAGGGGATGGAAGAAGAGGATTAAAGAGGAGTTAGGTGCTGGGAAGAGATGAGGGAAGGTTTTGAATCATGGTTCCTCAATATATAATTAAAAGACTCTAAAGACAGATATAAAAGAAAATTCTTCAAGTTAGGAGGTATAACACTTATTGTAAAAGAAAACATGTGCCAATATTTGAAAAGTGAAAATGAATCAAAAGTGAAAAGTACAAATTTCACAAACACTAGTGACACCGTTGAAGTCACAGTGCTGGCAAACATGAAGCCTCAAAATTTATCTTTGTTTTTGTTTTGTCTTGTTATTTTGAGGTAGGGTCTCCCTGTGTTCAGGCTAGCCCTGAACAATTACCTTGCCTCAGTCTCTTTGGAGATAATATTATGGAAGTGTTTCATTATCGTCTCAAATTTTTATAGACATCTGAAAATCTTCTATATCTTATTGATTCAATTACAGAAACAAGAAGGTAACCTCAGGCAAAGATTACCCAGAGCTCTGCCTCAGTGCTCCGGCCTGAGGAATGATAGCGATGCCTCAGCATTTAGTTCCATTTCCATATCTCCAGGAACTCTTTCTTTTTGAACATTCTGGAGCCAGGGACCAGCCTTGTCAGAGTCAGAAGGAAAGTGGAGGACCCAAAGCTCCCAGAGCCTCTCAACTACTCCCTGTCTTAGTCAGAGAGAGACTTCAGCTTTAGTGAAACTCTCCATGGCACAGCTGAGAATGATCTTACCTCCATGGACTTACCTGGACCTCTGTGGTGCAGACAGGCTCTGGAGCAGCTCTGGGAAAATGATGCTTGCCAGGTCATATTTGTACTTGTGGATCTGTGGGGCTCTTGGTTGCCATCAAGTGTTGTGGACTTCAAGTTTCTTGTCACAGTGTCAGGGGAAGGAAGGCCTCTGCTGGGCCTCAGTCCCTGAAGAACAGATTTCCCTCTGTCCCCACAGTTACTACATCTGTTTTGCTCAGAAGTTATTTCATAATTGGGGTTTATTATTTTGAGAGGAAGAATGTGAGGTGAGTACATGAACAACTAACCAACTTTCTGTCCACTGAGGTTCCCACATCTCCAGAGGACCTCCTATATACTCATTTAGGCCCTGTACTCACTGCTTCAGTCTCTGAGGGCTCATATGCACCTTGCTTAGTTGATTCTGAGGGACCTTTCCTCCTGGTGTCCTTCAGCCCCTCTGGTTCTTATAGTCTTTCTACCTCCTCTTTCAATAGATCCACTGTGCTTTTCAGGGAGGGATTTGATTGAACCTCCCAGATAGACTCCTTTTCTGCTTAATGTCTGGCTGTGGGTCTCTGTCACTGGTCAGCAGTGACACCTGAATGACACATGAGAGAGGGCTGAGAGAAAGAGAGAGAGAGAGAGAGAGAGAGAGAGAGAGAGAGCGCAAGGCGACACAAAGGACACCAAGTCTACATTTTGATTTAGGTGCCAGATTAATGGATATCAGGTTAACACTTAGATGGGCAGAAAAGTGCAAGCAGTTTCTCACATAGGAGCTTTACTTGGCCAAAACACAGGAGAGCTCACTCAAGGTTACACACAGTTGGCTGTCTGGTTACCATGGTAGCAAGGAATTTACTATCTAGTTCTCAGGGTCAGAACCCTCTGTTGTAGAATTGCCAGGGTCAGTCTCTTAGCCTCCAAGCTTTAGATAGTAACCAGGGCCAAGAGACTGAGTTACACTGCTCAGATACACTCTCCAATTTGCCATTAACTCCAAATAGGCTTGTACAGGTCTCTGTATCAGTTTCTATGTGGTAAGAGGAATCCTGTCCGATGATGACTGGATAATACACTGATCTATGAGTACAGAAGAATATCATTAGGGGTCATTTTACTGATTTTTTTAAAGCAGTAGTGTTGGGTTTTACCCTAGCTCTGTGGACTCTCCAGTCTCTGGTTCTTGATCACATAAGCAGTGTTGGGTATGAGTTCCTTCTCATGGAGTAGGCCTTAAATATAAGGAGACATTGGTTGTCTAGTCCCATAACTTCTCTGCCACTATTTCCCTGGCATATTTTTCATGCATGACAGATTGTAGGTCAAAGGTTTATGGCTGGGTTGGTGACCATGATTCTCTTTCTGAAGCCTGCAAGAGTAACTTCTCATACCAAAGAGTTTAGAATTTATGGGTGAAGGCTCTATGTAGGCATGAACTCGACTTCTTTATGTACAAGTTGTTGTGTGGATGTTGTCCTCAGCAATGGGGCTCAGATGTCAGTTGTCAGAGAACAACCCTTTATCTGAAGCAACAACCTCGGGTATTTGGGGAATTTTGTGGAACACTCTTGGCAAACAACTCAACTGAATGCAGCTTAGTCCAACCACTGGAAGCTTCACCTGGCCCCAAGATATGGCCAGTTTAGACTCCATAATCCTCACTACTGGGAGTCCTTGTTAGGGTCACCTTCATAGACTCATTCCAGGAAGTTACCTCTGCACTGGATTTCCACATCACCATCCAAATACTCCCTAATTCCAGACATCTGTCCCTCCAGCCTATCTTCCCTTCAAACTTATCCTCCTGTTCCTGTCCTCTCATCCGTAAACTCTATTCATTTAAAGGATTTATTTATTTATTTATTTACTTACTTACTTACTTATTTATTTATTTATTTATTATGTATACAGTGTTCTACCTGTATGTAGATATTACTTTATGTGGTTATGAGCCACCATGTGGTTTCTGGGATTTGAACTCTGGACCTCTGAAAGAGCAGCCAGTGGTTTTAATCTCTGAGCCCTCTCTCCAGCTTCTCAAAGAATTTATTTTATTTGCCCCACCCAGGGATATCCATTTGTCCTTCCCAGACCCCTCCTATTTTTCTAGCTTCTCTGGGTCTACAGGTTGTAGCTTTGTTATCATTTACTTAAAGGTTAATGTCTACTTATAAGTGAATACATACCATACTTATCTTCCTGGGTCTCTGTTACCTCACTCAGGATGATTTTGCTTTTACTTCTACCCATTTGCCTGCAAATTTCATGATGGCATTTTTATTAACAGCTGAGTAATATTCCACTGTATAAATGTACCACATTTTCTTTATCCATTCTTCTGTGGAAGGACATCTGGGCTGTTTCCATCTTCTGGATATTATTAATAAAACCACAATGAACATGGTTGAGCAAGTAGCTCTGTGGTGTAGTGGAAAATACTTTGCATATATGCCCTAAAGTGGTATAGCTAGGGGTTGAGGTAGATCAATTCTCAAATGTCTGAGGAACTGCAATGTTAATTTCCATAGCGGCTCTACAAATTTGCACTTCTGCCAGCAATGGAAGAGAGTCCCCTTTGCTCCACTTTCTTGCCAACATGAGATGTCACTTGTTTTATTGATCTTAGCTATTCTGAGAGGAGTAAGATGGAATCTCTTAGCAGTAGTTTTGATTTGCATTTCCCTGATGGTTAAGGATGTTGAATGTTTCTTTAAGTGTTTCTCAGTCATTTGATATTTCTGCATTGAGAATTCTATGTTTGGATCTATACCCCATTTTAAAATTGGACTAATTTTTTTGTGACATCAAGTTTATTGAGTTCTTTATATATTTTGTATATTAGTCCTCTATTGCACGTGGAATTGGCAAGGGTCATTTTTCTGTTCTGGAAGATGCTTCCTTGTTTTATTGATTGTGTCCTCTGCATTACAGAAGCTTTTCAGTTTCCTGAGATCCCGTTTATTAATCTTTGTGCCTGTACTATCAGTGTTCTGTTCAGGAAGTTGTCTCCTTTGCCAGTGAATTCAAGGCTATTGCCCACTTTTTCTTCTCTCCTGTTCAGTATATCTGGTCTAATGTTGTCAAAGGTCCTGTGCCTGCACCACCAGAGCCAGCTCTCCTGCTTTGCCCAGGTGAGGGTAGGGACAGCTCTCCAGCACCCATGTCACCAGAGCCAGGTCTCCCACCCTTCCCAGGCAGGGGACAGGGCTCCTGAGTACTGCAACTGGCAAGAGGCAGGGCCAGATCACCTGTTCTCATACTTTTGGGGACAGCTCTCCCAAACTGCTCAGGCAAGAGGCAGGGCCAGCTGTCCCTTGATCACCCTCTAGGGCTGACCTACTGGTGCCCATACTACCAGGACCAGCTCTGCTGTTATACCCAGCTGAGGTGCAGGGACACTCTCCCAGGTGATGCAGCCAGTGAGGAGCAAGGCCAGCTTTGCTCAGCCCTCAGACATCAAGCTGACCCCAGGTGACAGCCCAGAGTAGGGCTGTCTGCAGTCTTTGGTAACGTGGGCTACAGACACTGACACAGACTACTGCCGGGCTGTAGACCCAGACATAACCTCTGGCAGCAGCAGGAACCAAGACAGCACCATGGCCTCAGGTGGCAGCACAAGCTGGTCATATCGGGTTGTTCCTCACCATTCTCGTGTTTCCAGTTTCTCCTCTCCTCGTAGTGCATGAACTGGTCCACTTTCTTTCCCATCTCTTCACCACTTGCTCATTGTACTGTTGTCTCCTGCATTCTGACACATGACAGCAGGCATGCCTCTGTGTGTGGCGATTAATTTTGCAATTAGGTTCATAACAGAAATTGGTCTGTACTCCTCTTTCTTTGTTGATTCTTTATGTGGTTCAGGTATCAGGCTAACTGTGGCTTTATGATATGAGCCAATATTCCTTCTCTTTCTAATTTGCAGAACAATGTGAGGAGTCAATACTAACTAACTCCTCTGTAAAAGCCTGGTAAAATTATGTGCTAAAGCCATCTAGCTTTGGGCTTTTTTTTTTTTTTTCCAAGTAGGAGACCTTTTTATTTTCCATTTTTTATTAATTTTTATTATTAGTTACATTTTTTAATTTTTATATTAATCACAGGTTATTTACTTTGTATCCCAGCTGTAGCCCTCTCACTCATTCCCTCCCAATCCCACCCTCCTTCCCTCGTCTTCTCCCTGCCTCTTTCCAAGTCCACTAACAGAGGAGGACCTCCTCCCCTTCCATCTGACCCTAGCTTATCAAGTCTCCTCAGGACTGGCTACAATGTCCTCTTCTGTGGTCAAGGACAATGTATGGATATAACCTAGAACCCCTGCTCGGATATAGCCTAAGATAGCTCAGTGTCCAAATGGGTTCTCTAATAAGGGGAACAGGGACTATTTGTGACATGAACTCAACAGCGAGCTCTTCCACTCCCCTCCCATGAGGGAAGAGCAGCTTGGCTAGGCCACAGAAGAGTAGGAGACCTTTAATGGTAGCTTATTTAAATTAATCTGTCTATTTAAATTGTTTACTCAATCTTGATTTAACTTTGGTAAGTGGTATCTATTAAGAAAAATATCCATTTCTTTTAGATTTTTTTTTTTAAATTTGGTGGAGTACAGGTTTTAAAAGTATGTCCTTATGATTCTCTGATTTCCTCAGTGTCTGTTATGCCCTCTTTCAATTTTTAATTTGGATAATCTCTCTCTACCCTTTCATTAGTTTGAATAAGGGTTTGTCTGTTTTGTTGATTTTCTCAAACCTAACTTTTTAGTTCATGGATTTTTTTTTTTGTATTGTCTTTGTTTCTCTTTTGTTGATTTCAGCCTTCACTTTGATTATTTCTTACCATTTAGGTTTGACCCCATCTTTCTCTTTTTTTTCTCTCTCTCTATTTCAGTTATACTCTTAAGTTACTAGCATGAAATCTCTCAATTTCTCATTATGTAGGCACTTAATACTATGAAGTCTCCCATTAACACCATTTTTATTGGTTTAAATATGCTGTGTATTCATTTCATTAAATCCTAGAAAGTCATTAATGTTTTTACTTTTGTCTTGACCTACTTTTTTTATTCAGTAGAGAGTTTAGTTTCCATTAAATAAATAAATAAATAAATATTTTGTAAGCTTTCTCTTCTTTTTATTGTTTTTAATTAATTTTTTATTTTTTATATTAGTTGACTTTTCATAGAAATGAAAAAATTAGATAACTTTTCATAGAAATGCCCTGTGAGGTACTAACCTCTCATTCTCGCCCACACTGCCCAATCCATAAGAAAGTCAGTAAACACACCCTATAAATACTCACAAGATTTATATAAAAACATCCCTCTTCCCCAGCCATGCCTCCGTGCCAGAACACTCTGAAAATGGTAGCTGTTTTAGTTAGGGTTTTCTAGAGGAACAGTAACAAGGGGTAGAAAAGTATTAAATTTAATACAAAGTACTTGATCTGATCTGATATGATATAATATACATGTACATATGATGACAATTTGTTAAATCAGCCTTAACAAACAGCTAAATCACACTGGAGAAGCTGAGAACCCAGTATTTCACTTGGTCCTTGAACCTGTGAGCCTCACCAGTTGGAGTAGTCTCACCACAGTTGTCTTTAACGGGGGCCATGACTGGTACTTAGTCCACAGGGCAGGCACCTCAGCAGCCTCAATCTGGCTCCAGAGGCCTGGAAGTTTCTGAGAGCCTCTGGTTCTGTTAAGCAAAGGAATCAGCCCTAGCAGCAGCAGCAGAGCAAATCAACTAGAAGGCAAAGAGGGAAGGCCAAGCAAGCACAAAGCAGGATGATCTTCCCTCTGACACACCCTTTTAAGCTGGGCACTTACCATTAGGGCCACCCACAACTGGGGTGGGTCTTCCCACATCAATCACGACACAAGAACTTGTAGAGTAAATGTAATCCAGCATTGTGGTTACCCCTTAGTACACACCTATAATTCTCTGGCTGAATAAAGTCAGTTTGTAGAAGTAAGTGTCCATGTTTGCCAAAGTGACCTCTAATTGAGGGGCATACAAAGTGACAAATCAGAGGAAGATTTGACAGAATGAGTCAGAGATAGGATACACTGAACTCTCAAGAGAACAGACAGGAAAGAGAGGCCACTAAAGAGAAGCCCAGAGAGTGCAATGGAGATCAGTTCAGTTCCTGGTAGTTTGTGCAGTTTCTTCAGTTCCTGTAGTCATTGCATTTCAGTTCATGGAGTTCAGAAGCTGTTCTTCCAAGCAGAGAAAATCACTCAGAAGCCAAAAGAAGCCAATTATAATCAGTCAGTTTGGAAAGGCACTTGAGCCAGAACAGTTGAGATGAAACAGGCATCCAGAGTTCAGAAAGAACTAAAAGGGGTGAGTTCATTCAGCAGTAATTCTTAGAAGCTGAAACATTCTAGGTTAGCAGTGGAGGATAGAAGCTGAATACTTCACGCTCTGTGCTTGCAGAAGATCAGATTGTAGGGAGGCTACAAGCTTCCAGGCCTAGGCCTAGGAATACTTAGAACAGAGATAGAAATACTCTGGGCCCAGACCAAGCCATGAGTTCCTAAAGTGTGGGTAAGACTCTTATCTCATTGCTTCCTCTGAGGCAATAAAAGCAACAATTCAAAAACCCTTCAGGTTGAGCCTCCCTACTCAGGAGATTGATATAGACTCCAACCATAATAGTGGTATTTCATCCATCTTATCACAACATTAAGAACCTAGTATATCTTAGCAGAAAAGCAATATTTCTAGAGACCCACAGCCTGGCCTAGCTCTTTATTCTAGACAGTCTCAGCTCTTGGACCAGAGAAAGAGTACAGGCAGCCTCGGCTCTCCTCCAGCCACAGTACTCAACTGCAGAGAAAGAATTCAGCCCCACTCCCTGCAAGAACTGTTGGGTTATTTCTGCTTATCTTGGAAAGGAACCGCAGTGAGCTGATGGACAGGTTTGGTCCTGCATTTATCAGGAGTGACGTTCACACAGCTCAGAGCAGACAGGAGCCTCCCTGGGATGACTGCAGTACAATATCTTGCTGACCTACACTTGGGATAATTCTTGACTCTTGAGGTCTTCCTGGGCCAGAGACTGTGGATGTCAAAAGGCTCCCTTTGCCCTGCCACTTGGCATGGCCATGCGACCCTGCTTCCACCAAATAGATCCCTTATTGTGCCCCCAGAACCTTGATTTTCTTTTCTTCAGCTCAGCGGCATGAACTAAACAGCATCATGGAAGATAGAGTGAGCTGTTCAGGGGGTAAGGAGGCCTAGCAAACATTGCAATGTTCAGTGTTAGTCATAGTGAGTGACCCAGAGTGAGCAGTTAAAGCTCCAGTGTTAAGATACTGTCATCATAGTTTAATACATCAGTGTGCCCTTGAGGTCCTGGCTAAGAGCATGGTCTCTTGACTCATGATGACACTATTTGAGAAAACCTGGTTCCCAGTGTCCTATTGTGTTACTTTAAGGTCTAACCTCATTATAATTGTCACAGTCCTATTGCATCGAACCTAGTTTTCTTAGCAGTTTCTGAACCTAGCAATGTCAAACAATTATCGACCCAATGTCCCTTGCTGTGATGACTTCACTTGTCTCTCTGTCATCTTCACTCTGCTCTGCAAGCAAAGCTCAAATATGGGTCACGTCCTCACCTTCACCTCCCCTATCTTGTTTTCCTATTCTGTCTTTAGGAGAAAATGAAATACTGACTTCTGACAAAAGTTAATTCCAGTATTTTCCCGGGGATAATGAGAAGCTTAAAGCCGCATGATAGAGACGGTAGCATGAGAAAATGCTTAGAATCCACTCTGTTCCTGCCCAGAAACCCTGAACCAGTCTTTAGAAAAGTGAGGAGTGCTAGACTTCTTTAAAAAGGGACCTGTAACCCTGTCAGATATAGGGTTGGTGAAGATACTTTCCCAATCTGTAGGCAGTCATTTTGTTCTGAAGACGGTGTCCTTTGCTTTACAGAAGCTTTTCAGTTTCATGAGGTCCCATTTATTGATTGTTGCTCTTAGAGCCTGTGCTGTTGGTGTTCTGTTCAGGAAGTTGTCTTCTGTGTCAATGAGTTCAAGGCTCTTCCCCACTTTTTCTTCTAAGAGGTTTAGTGTATCTGGTTTCATGTTGCGGTCTTTGATCCGCTTGGACCTCTGTTTTTGCATTTTCTATATGTATATATGCAGTTAGACCAGAACCATTTGTTGAAGATGCTATCTCTTTTCCATTGTATGGTTTTGGCATCTTTGTCAAAAATCAGGTGTTCATAAATGCGTGGGTTTATTTCTCCGTCTTCTATTTGATTTCATTGATCCACCAGCCTGTGTCTATTGCCAGTACCATGCAGTTTTTATTACTGTTGCTATATAATAGAGCTTGAGATCAGGGATGGAGATACCTCCAGAAGATCTTTCATTGTAGAGGATTGTTTTAGCAATTCTGGGTTTCTTGTTATTCCATATGAAACTGAGAATTTTTCTTTCAAGGTCTGTAAAAAATTGTGCTGGTAATTTGATGGGAATTGCATTGAATCTGTAGATTGCTTTTGGTAAGACAGCCATTTTTACTATGGTAATCCTGCCAAACCATGAGCCTGGGAGATCTTTCCATAATATCCAGAATATTTAAAGAGCTCAAGAAGTTAAAAAGCAACAAATCATGTAATCCAATTTAAAAATGGGGTACAGAGGTAAACAGAATTCTCAATAGAGGAATATTGAGTCACTTAGAAACACTTAAAAAATGTTCAATATCCTTAGAAATCAGGGAAATGCAAGTCAGAATGACCCTGAGATTTCACCTTTCACCCATCAGAATGGCTAAGATCAAAAACTCATGTGACAACACATGTTGGAGATGATGTGAAGAAAGGGGAACCCACTCCACATTGATGGTGGGAATGTAAACTTGTACAACCACTTTGGAAATCAATCTCGTGCTTTCTCAGAAAATTAGAAATAGTGCTGTCTCATCATCCAGCTGAACCACTCCTAGGCATATATCCAAAATATGCTCAAGTATACAAAAAAGACATTTGCTCAACAATGTTCATAGCAGCTTTATTTGTAGTAGCCAGAATCTGGAAACAACCCAAATGTCCCTCAGTTGAGGAATAGATAAAATTTGTGGTACATCTTCACAATGGAATACTACTCAGCAATTAAAACAAGGAAATTATGAAATTTGCAGGCCAATGGTAGGAACTAGAAAAGATCATCCTGAGTGAGGTATCCCAGAAGCAAAAGACATACATGGTATATACTCACTTATGAGTGGGTATTAGATATATAATATACGATAATCATACTAAAATGTGTGTACCTAAAGAAGCTACTCAAGGAGGAGGACCCTGGGTAAAATGCTCAATCCTCATTCAGAAAGGCAAATGGGACGGACATTGGAAGAGGGTGAAAACAAAGAACAAGACAGGAGCCTATTAAAAGACTCTACCCAGCAGGGTATTAAAGCAGATGCTGAGACTCCTAGCCAAACTTTGGACAGAGTGCAGGGAATCTTATGAAAGAAGGGGGAAAGAGAAAGACCTGGAGGGAACTGAAGCTCCACAAGGAGAGCAACAGAACCAAAATATGCAGGCAAAGGGATCTTTTCTGAGACTGATACTCTAAACACAGAGTATGCATGGTGATAACCTAGAACCCTTGTACAAATGTGGCCCATGGCAGCTCAGTCTCCAAGGGTGTTACCTAGTAATGGGAACAGGGGCTGTCTGTGACATGAACTCAGTGACTGGGCTCTTTGTTCTCCTCTCCCTGAGGTTGGGGGCAGCTTTACCAGGCCGAGGAGGAAGACAATGCAGCCAGTCCTGATGAGACCTGAAAGACTAGGGTCAGATGGAAGGGGGAGGAAGACCTCCCCTATCAGTGGACTGGGAAGGGGCATGAGAGGAGAAGAGGGAGGGAGGTTGGGAGGAGATGTATGTGTGGGGGGTTACGGCTGGGATACAAAGTGAATAAATTGTAATAAAGAAAAACAATTAAAAAAGGAGATCTATTATTTTTTGGTGTTATTTTTATACTCTATTTGGTGCTCCTATCCTCTACCTCCTCTATTTTGTGTGTTCATATGTATGTCTCAGCATGTGTGTGAGGTCAGAGGACAATGTGTGAGAGTCAGCTTTCTTCCTCTGAGTGTTGGTATAATATTCTTGTGGAATGTATTCAATTTACCCTTGTTTATTCAAATGCTGGTTTCTCTACCCCATTATCTGGTTTCAATTCAGACTTTGCATTGTGATGCTTATTCCAAGCATCACCTGTCTCAAGTTTGTGTAAACATGCCACCATTTGTTTCTGTAATTGCAATGGAGAGAATAGGGTGGAACATCCTGGTCCGCAGGGGAGGGGAAGGAAGTGAGTGGGAGGAGGAGGAACAGAGATCAGCAGGGCAGGACTTGGAACCAGGAGGAAAGAGGAACCGGACCTAAGATATGATTAAAAGCAAGTACATTGTGTAATATCTGAGTGGTTGGAAGCTATGTGAGCTTGGAGATTCAGCATGGAGTAAATTTTGCCCAGCATTGTGCTCTTGGTTAATTAAATAATTCCTAGTCTCTGTGTGGTGATTTGGGTATACAGCTAGTTTAGGAATAACTGCTGATTAAGTAAAAGATAAATCAATAATAAGTATTAATAACCCACAACATCAGAGACAGAGCAGGTTGTCTGGGTGTCAGCAGATGCTTTTACTCTGAGTCATTTCTCCAGGCCCCGCCTATTCTTAATGTTGAACAACCTCTTCATCATTCAGATGAGACACATCTTTCTTCACTCCTTCTCCATGTTCTTACATCACTTCTTTTTAGGTCAAATGACACAGACTGATTCAGAAGGTGCTTGATTTTTCTGCTTCTTTATGTTAGATACTAGAAAAAGGCTTTAGCAACTGAGCTGTAAGACTATCATGAGCAATGCTGTTACCTACAAACAAGCCAGACTTACATGAGAAAGACATGGAGCTGAAGGATTGGTGAAGAGACCTGTTCCTCTTAGAGAAGTTCCTGGTTCCTTACCCAACACCCACATCATAGGACTCATGACAGGCTGTAGCTCTAGTTCCCTGTGACCCAGTGCACATTTCTGGCCTCTGTGGGCACCTGCACAAATGTGGCATACACTAACACAGACATATGCACATAAATAAAACAAATCTTTGTATTATAAAAACAGACTATTTAATAAGCTATAACATAATACAATACACATCACTTACCTAAAAGCTTTGTATATGTTGTCCTGGCTTGCAAAAAATAAATATTCATATTGTAAAGTAGATCCATGATGCACCCAAAATGTTTACAAGGGGTCTAGTCAGATATAAATCAAGTACTTTTTTTTTTTTAAGTAAGACATAAACTTACCTCTAACCATACTAAAATTTGATGTATATTGATTGTATCGATGTATTTTTTAGAATGTGTCCATTGAAATCTTAGAACCATGTCAATATCTTATTATATAGATCCAATTTAAGAAATTAAGTGGCGAATCCTGTATTTAAATGAATGTAGAATCAGATTCTTTTGCAGTTCTCTGGTGAGAAAAAGCTGGATGGGGCTGTGGAGAGCACCTGGACATTAGCAAAGCTGCACAGAAGCCTTGGGCTGCTCCAGTCACACTCAGTGATTCATCTTGAAAGAGACAAATACACATTTTTTTTCTTTTGGTTTCTTGAGACAGGGTTTCTCTGTGTAGCCTTGGCTCTCTTGGACCCACTTTGTAGACCAGGCTGTCCTTGAACTCATAGAGATCAGCCTGCCTCTGCCTACCTGAGTGCTGGGATCACAGTACCACTGCACCTGGCTACAAATGCAGAGTTTTAAACCAACCTAAAACTAGAGCTAGATAAAAAGTGAAACTTTATGGTGCATTTGTTATCTGATTTATCTCATATCTACTGTCTTTATTCCTGCACAGAACTATAATGAATATAATAGCAATGAAATGTTTCAATGCATTTAAGTTCTCTGCCTGGTGCATTGGGCTCCTATTTCTTTCATAATCCTGTAAAATCTTTTCCATGGATGGATACTTACAGACACTTTGAAATAGTTTAAAATAGCCCCATTTAGCACCATTTAAGTAACACTAAAATAGTTTCATTTAGCACTAACATTTAGCAAGTGTCAAATGTCAGGTCAAAGATAAGGACATTTTTTGACTACTCTGATTACAGCAGTATGAGTTTTGGTAAGATTTATGAACTTTATCTGTGTGCTTCCAGTCATGGTAACAACAAATCCAGTTTTATATGTCCTAGTTAAAATTATTTTGTCAGTACTGGAGAAATGGCTCAGCTATAAGAACACTGGCTAAACTTCCAGTTTAAACTCAGGTTCAAATCACAGCAACTGCCTATTGGCTGAGAACCATCTGTCAAATCTAGTTAGTGACAAGGCATTTGAGGATCTCTTTCAGCCTCTTCAGGCCTCATGTTTGCATGTGATACACAGTCATAAATGCAGGCAAACTATTCATACACAGCAAATTAATGCAAAAATTAAAAAGTTAAGCGAATAAAGTCCTGCAAAAAAAAAAAAAGAATGGACAATGAAGAATGAGGTTTCTATATCATTGTAATTTGCTAAGATTACTTTCAGTGCAAGATTGAGTCACCAAAATTATTCCTTGAGAATAAACACATTCTTGAACTCCTGTGTAGCATTTTATCTTACTGATAATGTTGCAGAATTGGGAATTTTTCTCACTCGTTGAACATATAAATGAGAGAGACAGTTTCTCAATTTCTCCCATGCCAACACTCAGCCAGAAGCCCATCCCTGTGAATCAGCACAAGCGGACTAAAAGTTGCATAACCAAGGATCAGAAGTTCTCGAATATTTATCATCAAGGTATTGTTCCCTGAAGAGAGAATTAAAAATAAAGAAAAGGCACAATCTGCCCAATAGAAGAAAAGAAAACAGAGCATGAGAAGGAGGACACTTTGAGCAGCTCTCAGCTCAGGGGGAGTTGTGTAGAGTAGCTTGGAGTTGTGAAGGTAGAGGACATGCTGGTGGTGCTTGTGGAGAAGAAATACCATGTAGCCACTGGCCCCTCCCATGACACCCTGGAACACTACATCTATCAGGACCATGACAGGGAGAAAAATCCATTTTATTTCCTGACTTTCTGGCATAAAATAACAATAGTTGCCATCAGTCATAATCTGTGAAACATTCAGGTTTTTATTTGTGATGGAATGGATTAAGTTCAAACACATTAAACAATTCAGTATCCAAAAGACTGAGAGGAACGGAAGGATGTGCCATGCAGATTTTGGCCTGAGCCTCCTCCACCATGATGCTCTGGGACTGATGATGATGGCCTGGACCACAGTGAGGAGACTGCTGGTGCAGATGGAGAGACCACGGGCCACCCTCTCCAGGTAAACGAGGATCTTACAGCCTGTATCATCTAGGAAGTTTCTCAACCCAAAAGCAGTTATTGTCTTTGGCAATCCCTTTGCAAGAAGGATTATGATGTTTGTAAAAGCCAAGTGCATGAGAACAAGTTGTATGGGTTTCTTCTCAGAGCCTCCCCACCAACTGAACATGTAATTCATGGAAACAGACATGTTCCCCAGAATGCCAAGTACAGTCATGAGGAGAAAAATTAATGTCTTGATAAACTTCAAAGCCATTTCTTCCTTGCTTCTATACAGGTTGCAAATACATTTTAAAGAAAGCATCATCAATAATGCTAGACATGGATCTGAACAGCACATTTTGCCTAATAGCATTTTCTGGTGTTAAAGAGGCAGTGGTGGACACATGCTATGTTGCAGACTAGATTCCCGAAACTCGCTCTCTTTCCTGTGGACTCTGGGTTACTGTGTGTGCTCTCACAGGTGTTTGGTAACTGGTATGCAAATGTAAAGTTTTAAAGAAGATTTGATTTTTACTCTACACTAGCAAAACTGACTTGTTCAAGTTTGTGTGTGTGTGTGTATGTCTGCATTTATCCATTATCCTTGTTATCTCTCAGCATAATTAAATTCTACTCCAGCTTTTCCCAACCCAAATTTCTCCATCTAATTCACATTCTATTTTATCACATTTCTCCATGCATTTCTAAAGCCTGAGGCTCATGCTGAACCTGTCTGCCGTCTCCACATCACACACAGACAATGGGAAACCCTGTTGTTCAACACCCGTGACATCTCTAGAACTAGAAACTTTACCTTCCACGTCTCTCCTCCTCTGTTCAATATTCTTTTCTAACTTGCATCTTGAATAAAAATTTCTAGATTTGCATTTGGCTTCAAAGTTTTCTATCTTCAATTTCTACTTCTTAATATTTCAAGAGCAAATGTTCAGTAGATTTTTTTAAATGTAGTTTTCAATGTCAAGTCAAACTGTGTAACCTTTCCAGACAGGGCCCAGGAATTAAAGGAGAATCATCAAAAGATATACTAAAAAAATTCATATAATCATCAGATTGCCACCAGCAAGGATATCCAAAGGAGCCCGGGGGTACTTCCTAGGAGTAGGGATATCAGAGAGCTGTGGTACCCAGGGAGTGACTTTAAGGCATCTGTGGCCCCAGTTAGTGACCTCAAAGCATCTCAGGGAAGATGGAGCAGCTCTGGACCAGGGAGTGATAATATGTGCGCAAGGAGACTGAAGAGGTGTCAGCTGCTGCCTTGAGATAAGAGCAGTTTCTGAGTTATGACCTCAGAATCAGCTGGATGCAGCACAGTAGTTTGGGGCACACTGCTGTGAGCACGGATTTTCTCATCTTAAAGGTCCTGGTGGCCTTTGCCTGTGTTTGACCTTGTGAACAGCAGTTATGGCAGTTTGGTTTGCAGCCTGCTTCTCCTCCTGTTTCTTTTCCAACCTGTCTGTCAGGAAGGCTGCTCTGTTCTGCCTCATTCCAAGCTGATTCTAAAACCTAGACCTCAGCAGGATGTTGTTATTCATGTTCGGGAGCTCCATTCTCATTTTTCAGGGATTTAGGGTAAGCTGTGGGCACCTTTTCTTGAAGGAAGGGAATCTGGATGCTTCTGTGGCTGCACGGGTTTGTGTGTGCTCTGAGTACTTGAAATGCCTCTGTTCACTGCTGTCCTTCTGCTAAACTCACAGGACTATGTAAATGTCTATGTCTTGCTGACCTAACATGTGACATTCCTGAACCTGAAATTTTTTCTCAGGCTTGTGTCCAGGTGGCTTTATGACTCCAAAAGTCAATTATTCACTTCTATCTGTTCTCTACAGCATCCTAGAAGTCTTAATACAATCGTAAATATCTGAACACAATGAATAATGCTCCAGACATTAATAGCAAGCACATCAGCATTCATTAACATATTTACAATAAAACTTTATTGCTTTCTCAATTACTGGGATCTTTAAAAGCCACTGCTATGAATTAATCCAAATCATGATGGAAAATATTAATTTTTTTGTTTGTCTAATGCTTGCTTTCTTGAGTAGCACATCTTTTGTAGTCATCTCTTCCCTTTTCCAAACTCTAAATCCTATTTGTGATCAGCTTCTAATTTTTAATAATAGAATACTTCTACTGAAGTAGACTATCAGCGGAGGAAGAGGTGATTCATCTTCCACATTGTCTTCAGAGATGCTAGCAAATTAATTTAAAAGGTGAGATGGTCTTGTGTTTAAATACGTGGATAATAGTATATTTGGGTCTAAGTATAGTATATTGTATATTAGTATATTGGGGTCCTAAGACCCCAAGTCTTAGGAAGGTTACATCCATCCATTCTGGTTTTCTAAAAGAATCAATCAACACCAAAAATAGTTTATTGCTTTTTGCTGCTTAGTGATGGGAGAAAGTTAAGATGAGCTGTTTCAGGATGTGCTATTTCAGAGCATGAATCTTTTATAGCTGGATTTGTGAGGACTGTAATGGTACTTGTCACAGTTACAGTTAGTGGTTTATACCTTTCTCCACATGCACCAGGCATGTAATGACTGAAGATGAGTATGTGCAATACTATTTGATAGAATCAAGACACGGTAAGGATGGATACAAAAGAAAAATCTTTCAGTTAGGCTTTTGTTAAAGAAAACATACGCCAACATTTGAAATGGGGAAATGCATTAAAACAAAGAATACAAATTTTAAAAACATTAGTGACACTGTTGGAGTCAGAATGATGGCAAGCGTGGAGGCTAAAAAATAAGAGGTTTGTGTGTGTGTGTGTGTGTGTGTGTGTTGTTATTTTTGAGACAGAGTCTCTAGTATAAACCAGGCTAGCCTTAAACAATTATCTTGCCTCAGTCTCTAATTTTGAGAGGTATCTAAAAATCTTCTATATGTTACTGATTCCTTAAGAATAATAATTAAAAAATAATTATGCCTAGGACATAACCTTTGGCAAAACCCACCCAGAGCTCTGTCCTGATACTGTAGCCTGAGGATGGATAGCAGTGACTCAACATTTCTGTTCCATTTCTGCATCTCCAAGAACTTGTCTCTGATCTCTCAGGAGGAGACAGGTACAAGCCTTGTCAGGGCCAACAGGAACCTAGAAGACCCAAGTCTCATAAAGCCTCTCAACTACTCCCTGGCTCAGTCAGAGAAAGACATCAGCTTTAATGAAACTCTCCATGGCACAGCTGAGGGTATCAAGGATCTTACCTCATGTAATCTGCTGGACCTCTGTGGTGCAGACAGGCTCTGGGGCAGCTCTGGGAACATTACACTTGCCAGCTCATATTTGTACTGTCTAAATTTGTGGGGCTCTTGGCTGCCATCAGGTATTGTAGACAAAAAGTTTCTTGTTGTCACAGTGTCAGGGAGAAGAAAGGCCTCTGCAGGGCCTCAGTCCCTGAAGAAAGCTTCCTTCTTTTCCCACAGTTACTACATCTGTTTTGCTCAGAAGTTATTTCAAGCTTAATTAGGGTTTAATTATTTTGAGAGGAAGGATGTGAGGAGAGAAAATGAGTACTAACCAAGTTTCTGTCTACTGGGCTTCCCCCACCTCCTGCCTTATTTTTACCTTCTCTAAGTGCCAAGCTGTAAGCTGGATAGAAAGGAAGTCTCTTCCTTCTCTTTCTTAAACTCCTTGTTAGACAGAAGTAGAATAAATAATTTTCAGCACTCTGGGATTCTGCTTTCTGAGCAAGTCCCATCAGTAGTGAAAGTCTTTGCCATAACTGGAATTGTTTCATTCCTACACATTAAATATCATATGGGAATTGAACTATAAATGCCTTGTTGACCTTATTCCAAAAATCAATCCTTACATGTTTTAAAACTTCCAGAATATTTCTCAATCTTACTGTGCCCGAGTGGTCTTTTCACATACTTTTTAACTGTAGTTTCTAGGAGGTCTTTCCTATCTTGTCACAATATGATACAAATGAATGTATGTATAGGCTGAAATTAGGAGTGACAATATCATGTTGTTTTTGTATGTGACAGCACCATCGGGCTGCCATAGGAGATGTGTTTGAGGTCACTTATCTTTCTCTGTGCTCTGCATGATGGTGTCACCATACACGAAGGTGCAGCAGACACATAATAGAAGAAAAAAAATATTCTTCTGTACATGAAGAGACAGCTTTTGAGGAACCTAGAATTTCCATAACACCATCTAGTCAATGGGGAAACCCAGGTACAAAGGAACTAAGTTGTACATTAAGCATGTCATGGTAGATAGAAATTTAAAAATAAGAGTTGTTGGCCAAAGGAGCACCATGGGAATTTCTGAACAACCCAGGCAGCTGCAATACTCTACTCACCACAAAGGGAAAAATCTCCATTGATGAAACAATTGATTAAACATGAAGAAGTTTAGTTGTTCTTAAATAGAGTCCACACCCCTACATTCCAGACTCTTTGGTACAGAAATAAAAGAGAAGCATGAACATCAAGCCAGAAACAAACCTTTTATCTACAATGGTGCCCTGCCTACAAAAGATGCTAAGGCAATGGTGGCACAAAGCTTGTGGGAACAGCCAACCAATAGCTTTTTTGATGTAAGGGCTACTCCACAAGACTGACCCCACACCCAACACTGCAAAATATTTTAAGCACTACAAAAAAATCACAACGTGATTACACCCTATTTTTCTTTAAGTGAATGATTACAATGAGTAGAAATGAACATGTTCCCCAATACCTTTACATGATCAAATGCCTTAAATAATATGGGCGAACAAAATTGTTCCCATGAACCCACATATGTTTTATTTTATTAAATAAAATTTATTTTATATTTTATATAATGGTTAACAATGATCTGAATATAACCCTACATAACCTCGGGATAGCATGGAACTGTAGTCATTTTTCTCCTGTAAAAGAGCATAAGCAAACATTTTGCATTGAAGAATCTCCAGCCTTTTTAAATGAAGAAAAACATATTGTATAGGTTTTTTTGACATGATATATTGTAATAACTGCAGTGTTTGTTTAATTGGCTTAAATAGCATGGCTTGGTTTTACTTTGTAAATTTAATAAAATAAATACCAAGGTCTTTTGACCTCCCCCAAAGGGTTAAGAAACTGTTTTAAGTTTTTTGTTAGACTGTCCAAGGGTTATTATTTTAAAATACCATCAGTCAGATTTTAAAATATCGTCAGTCCAAGTCTAGAGATAAACACACACAAACACACACACTGACATACATAAGGAACATAGAACTCCAACATTGTCTCCTTGGAGTAACGAGAATACCCAATACCAGAATTTGACCAGCTCCTACCAGACACAAGTCCCACAGATTCCAGAAGGAGTGGACCCCCTCATGGGCCCATACACACACATAGATTCCAGAAGGAGCAGAACCCCCATGACCCTCTCCATAGCTTCTAGATGGAGAGTGGGCTCCAGCAGCCCTCTTTTCACACAGAATAGGGTCCCAGCCCCAGCGACTCTCTCTCATAGTCCCAAAAGGAGTAGAGCCATTACAGGCCTCTTCCCCAGGAATTGGAGCATCCTCCAGATTCCCTCGACCAGATTGGAAACTCTCCAAATTTTTCCCAGACCTCAAGAGCAAACTGAAACCAGAAACCAAAACAGACAGCTGGCAGACAAAAACAAAAAACAGAGACAAAGACAAAAAACAACCACGGTACCTGCTTTTTAAACATTTAAATATTTTTTTAAGACATGTTTTTGTAATATTAAAAGAAAGAATCCTCTTTAGGAGTGAAATCATAAAGCACATTTATAATTTTAAAAGTCAAAACCAGACTTTAAAATTTACCAGTGCAAACAATCCAATTTTATATTATTATTACTATTATTTTATAATTTTAATTTCTCTAGTTCCCTTAATAACTGCACTTGTTCTCTTTCTAATTGGACTTTCTGTCAGAGAACAGTAATATCTTCCTGCAGTGATCCTGTGCCACCCACACATGTAGCAGGGAAAGCCACAGGGGCAGAGGGCACTGAATTATGAGGCCAGTCTGAATTATGAAACTTGGCAGTTTCTTCCTCTGACTCCATTTCATCCTCATTATTTAGCTCCTAAATTATTTTCTGTTCTCAAAAATTATTGCACAAATCTGATTGAGTTCCTTTTTGAACATTTGAAATAACCTTAGAAGTACTCTTTTTCTGCCTGTTTGGCTGCTCTAATTTCCCCAAGTAACTCTTTAGCTTGTGAGATTCCTTTTCCCAAGTTTCCAGATTGACAGTACCTTCAACTGGGAACCAGGGACAAACTTCATTTACAAACTAAAGGGGATAAGGGCGTTTCTCCCAATTCCTCATGTTTATTAGCATCGACTTTAAAGTCCTCATTAATGTCTCCCTGCTACTGCTCTGCCCCATGAATGCGCTGCCTGCCTACCTTGTCTTCCTCCATGCCATGGGTGGTCATCAGGAAGCACTTTTTTTCTTAGGCACCCGGAGCCCCCAAAACCAGCTTTTCTCACATTGCCCCTCGTTTTCAAGGTCCCTGTTTGGGCACCAACTGACCCCTCCCGTGGGCTAGTCGAACAGGGTCTACCTGAAAGAGAGAATGGAAATGGGGGAGACAGAGACACAAAGAATGGAGACCAAGACAGGCTTTCTGATGAAGGTCTCAATTTACTGAATGTGCAAACAACACCTATAAAGCAAACGGTACAAGCAAATTTTTTTTCAAGGTAGCAACACATTTGTGCCACCTGGCAAGGCATGCAGGAATTCACTCAAGGTTACACAAAGTTTGCTGTCTGGTTCCCAGGGTTGTAGGGAGCTTGCTGTCTACTTCTCAGGCTCAGAACACCCAGCTTGCAGAGACCGCCAAGAACAGTCTCTGAGAAATGGAACTTAGATAAGACCCGCATCTGCCAAGGCCATGAGACAGAATTCCAATTACCAGACTCCATCAGTGAGTGAAGAGCAGTATCCTTAAGATCTACTTTTAATGCTAATTCTGCCTCCTCCTTCTGGCAGGCTTGGGTTGGTAAGAATTCACTTATGCATTGAAAAAAAAAATTGTTGTCAGGTGTGTTGGCCAGCATGGACTAAACTAGCTAAAAGATGGCAATGGGAGATTCACCGAGTTCTAGTATCCCCCTCAGTGTTATATCAGGAGAAAGAATTCTGTTTTAGAACTTACATCTGCCAGGGCTGCAGAGGAGATAAGGAATAGAAAGGGGAGGGAAGAGAGAGTCAGGCAATGGTGTTCAAGGGAATCTCACAGCTCTGACTAACTATTAATCAGGTGCTTCTTTACTTATACAGGTTTCATAAAACAAAGACAGACTAATGATTATTCAAGAAGTACAAATTATGTGTTTGATTTAGAATTTCAGCCTGTTAGGTGGGATTTTGGGCCAAGGGTCTTGTCTTCTGAAACTGCTGAAAAAAGGACTATTGGCATCAGAGGCTGGGCAATGGGGCAGTCCTCAGAAGCATCTGGTTAGTTGATAAAACTGAAGAGATAGGGAGCAGTCATGTCAGGTTGCAGCAAGTCCAGATTTCAGCTTGCAGTCCATAGCTGATACCAGAATAGTGTCAACCAGATAAAAATCTGATGAGACAAATTCATACTAGAGACAGAAGTTAAATTTTGTCTACTAAATGGGAAAAGTGAATAATCCCAAGACCAGGGGAAAAACTCATCTGGGATCCGTTTGAGCTATGCCATATCCAGGTCTCATGACTTTTTGATTTCCTGAAACTCATATGAATTTTTAGTTTACAAAAGGAAATATATTTTAAAAAACTCAGAAATGTAACATATCAGCAAATCTAATAAAAACAACGTTCTGAGAGTAACAGGTAAAACTGCATCAAATGGAATGAGCATCAGTTCTTCTTAGCTGTTTGTTTTTTATCCTTTATCCATGGTCTGAAACTCTAATGCCTTAACTGTGGGCACAGATGTTGGTAATCAGCCACCAATGGAGCTTGGCCACTTTTCATACACTCAGCATCTACTTTTAGCCCCCATCTCCATGTGGCACTGGAAAGTTAGGCAGAAATACATCAATGGCTTTACTGCTAAACCCTGGATGCTTAGGCTTTCCTTAACAAAACAACTAGAAGGGATAGGTTTAAAATATTCCTAAATTCTGTGTCAAAGTCTACCTCAGAAATGGCAGATACTAAGAATACCATAGTAAAAGCTATGGCTTTTAGGTCAGATATACACATTAGACAGATGTTTTTAGCATAATGGGAAGCACCTTTGAGTCTGTTTCCAGAGAGAACCAAAAGGTAAATAAAATCTCAAGCGTGTAAATAGGCAGTCAGTGCTGCATTAACTTATCAGAACTCTATTGATCAATGCCAAAACTCTGAACTTCTAAAATCTTTATTACAACTCACATTTACATACCTTAAAACACCTACTTAGACCCTCCAATCTGTCTTGCATTTATAACCCTGAAACATTTTCCCAGACACTCAAACAATACTCCCTAGGTTCTCATAACCTAAACTCCATCTTTCTATTCAGCTGTTTACCATAAGACACAGGCAATTAACATGAAGCCTGTGAGCAAGGCAAACCTGTTTGCCTTTCTAAATAGAAGATCTAATACCTAGTAGTTCTAACTAATAAACTGACTGATGAGCTAACAGCTGCAAAGTTACTATAAGCTTAGCCTAACTGTCAATGTGACGGCTGAGAAGGATAAATTATAAGCAAAATAAATGCACCAATACATGTACCAATCAAAATAACAGAGATGACTAGTTACTCCATAACCTAGGCAGTGTCCCTGGCTCCTGTGGTTTCATGGCATCCTGAGCAGAGGCAGTCCAGGCATCACGCACAAAAGATGAGAAACTTCTTCTGTGGAAAAAGGAACATGAAAGATTGACCTCACCTTGTCTCCTGCAATGTGAAACAACGACTCTCCAGGTGTCCACAGCTTTGTCCACAGTTTAGGCTGAGCCCTAGCAGTGGGCCAGTTGGGGCAGTCTTGCCCAGTGGTTAACATACCACAATCCAGAGTTGCAGTCATCTGTCATTGTGCGCAAATCTTCTTAGAGACCTTGGGGGAGCTACTGCCAGGATTTTGGGACTCTCTGTCACAATAAGCTTACACATGTTAAATTGCCATATTCATCAGATCTCTGACAAGCTTGGGGGCCAGCATATCTAAGTTTCTCTTTGTCTATCTTTATCATCTGCTCTACACTGCATCCTATAAAATAGAATGCTATATTCTCTAATTATGTCATGTTCCTTAGATGTGTAATTTAGGACTCTATTTCAAGTAGATCTACACAGGCAAACTTCGTAGTTACCCATCCTAGGTTTAACCTTAAAAACAAACAAAAGACTAGGTAAAGCTCAACATTGTAACCAACTGCAGTCTGTAGCATAACTTTAAATATCTTTCCGAACTAAAATGAAAGCAGAACTTTCAATTGGATACAGTTCGTAGAGGGGCTAGCTAATCTTGTTGATCCTACCACTTTGCATTAAAACTAAAAAGCTTAAAGGACAAAAGTTGCACTTAGCGCTAAACAGGGAACTGAACACAGCTGGTAGCCCTAAACAAAGATGGCGGCAAAACCATGGCTCTACCCTCTTTATCTCTGAACCAACATGGCAACTAGCCATGTTTTGCCACAGGCTGTGGCTGACAATATAAAACATAGCCATTAGGTGTCGCTGATGGCATTGCTACCTCCCATGGTATAGCAATCTCTGTGGAACAGTCACAATTTCCCATTACCAAAAATTCTAACATTGTAATCAAATAAGTTTTATAACCAACTATATTACAGAACAGTACAGAACAATTTTAAACTGTATGAACTATTCTGGCCACACCAAACCTATTGGCCAGAATTCTTCCCCCCTTAAAGAGCATAAGAAAATATTTTGCATTGAAGAATCACCAGCCTTTTAAATGAAGAACAACATATTTCACAGTTCTTTCTCAAATCATGTTTTCAGGCATGAAGAAACAATACAGTTCATATGCCCTCCGGCTTTCTGTAACATTCTATATACCTTCAGGTTAGCTTTTCCTAGCTCTGTTCTTCTGGTTTAACCAGACATTCTTACTTAAGAGAAGCTATTTTTTTCTTTACTATCCTAGTCTCTTGCTTTTCAGACAACAGAAAAACTCCCATCAAAATCCTTTCCATCCTGACATGATACTGCCA
Source organism: Psammomys obesus (assembly GCF_907164565.1). Taxonomy (NCBI): domain Eukaryota; kingdom Metazoa; phylum Chordata; class Mammalia; order Rodentia; family Muridae; genus Psammomys; species Psammomys obesus. The sequence continues at coordinate 184,163 of NW_026590628.1, read as the reverse complement.
GAGCCCAGCATGGGCTTATTTCACGGTTTGTTTTTTATAGGCAAAGCAAAAACAAGTTACATCAATACAAAAAGAAGTTCTGGAATTGCCAAGCTTCTTTTCTAAAATTACTTCCCTATAGCAGATATGGTTCAAGGTCACACAAAAAGCTTTAAGGAACTTGGAATAAGTTTTAATGAACTTGGGGAAACTTCCTCTTTTCTCTGTCTCAAGGTGAAAACATGTTTTTTGATTAAAAAAAGCAGCTTAACAAACAAGAAGCTCTCCACATGATACAGTGTAAAATCTACAGTTTTCTCAATTGACTCAAACAGTATGGCTTGGTTTTTATTTGATAAACTCTTTAAAATACCCAAGTCTTTTGTCCTCCACTAAAGGGTTGAAAAACTATTTCAAGGTCATCATTTAAGTTGCCTGATAAATGTTAAAATGTTTTATAGCCTTAAACATTTAAACGTTCTCCAAAACCTGTTTTTGCAATATTAAAATAAAGTACCCTTTTTAGGAGTGAAATCACAAAGCATTACCATAATTTTAAAAGTCAACATCAAATAATTTTAAAAGTGCAAACAATCCAATCTCTAAAACCAATATCAATTTAAAATGAGACTTGCTTCTTAGTCTAAAAGGAAATAAAATGATAAACAAAATTCATTTCAACTAAGAGGTTCTGTAATCTTTTTTTTTCCCTGACCCACACCACATGGCAATCTCAAGATGGCAGAGTCACATTACATGGCATGGAAAGCTACATGGTTGCTTTTTAAACACATGCATTTATAGGTCTTATAAACACATAGGCACACATATATGATCTAAACAAGAATTTGAATTTAAACTTTAAACATATCCAATAACTCTTAATCTTTAACCAAGACATACAGAACGTATTAACTAGTTAAGTTCAGTCAAAGACAAACATATAATGGCCATACATACATTTATACAGACAAAACTGTGCTTACCCAATCAAAACTGATTCCTCTGAGGCAGGCATGACATCCACCCTGAAGAGGCTAAAACTGATTTCTCTGAGTTCAGACCAACGCAGAAGCTTTCCTCGGCCACAGCTGAATTTACTGGATTCCAGCAGTGTCAGGTTTTACAAATCACAGAAGTGAAGACTCAAGAATACTTCACAAACATCCTTCCAGTCGCAGTCCCAACTTTTTCATTCCTGCATGCCAGGCAGGCCTGACTGCTCCCAGGAGTGTGCCATGGTGTTCAGCGCCACTACTTCCTGGCCCTGGACGTGCGGATCTGTGTAGTGAGCAGGCCCGGGGCTGGCGCAGCCCTACCTTGGGCAGCCCACCACACCCCGGGGGCTGCGGGCCGAGTTCCCATTCACTTAGCCCTCGATGGGCAGCAAGGGGCGTAGGATGGGAGTCCTCTCCCGCAGCTGCTGCCTCTCTGGGGCTCCAGCTCCAGCACCACTTGCTGGGACCAGGCAGCCTGGGCCCGTGAGTGCTGGCAACCTGGAGCCGAGTGGGAGCGCGGTTTGCACGGCCAGTGCTTGGTGGACCCAGCAGCTGCTCTGGTCTCACAGTGCAGCTGACTGGACCAAGCCCTGCTCCAGCCTCTCTGGAGCCCGGTGCACGAGGTTTGCTGCATGCTGCCATGGTGAAACCGTGGAAGTGTGTCTGGCAAAGGTCTAACAATTTCACTCTAACAGACAGACACACAAAAAAAACCCAAGACAGACTACACAAATTACCCACCAAAATACTGATTAAGCCACAGGCATTCCCCTGAGCTTCGGCAGCTGTGATCGCCAGCACACCTTCTTTGATCACATCATGCTGTCCAGATATGGACACTCTGAGCCCCGAGGAATTTTCAGAATAGAGGACAGAAAGTACATGCACACAGACATTGCACAGAGACATTTAGACACTTATTGCCAGCATAAAAACCTCCAGGTCAGGCTCCTGGAGTCTTGGGGTCCTGGGGACGAGCCCTCAAAATGTTATGCCCAGTTCATGAACCCCAAAAGACCAGGAATATATACTCCACTGTAAATACATGAGGTTTTTAACAATTGTATATGCGTTCGAACACGGGATGCAAACTTTCTGTGGAAACAGGAGAGGAATGCAGCCCCGAGATCTAGGGGAACAGGGTTTTTAAAGAGAAAAAAAAAAATGCAAGCAGGGACTTACATGCTTTGTTATTACATGATCGGGTAAGGGAAAGTGACTTTTGAAATGATTGGTCCGTTTTAGGTGCCGACTACAAACAGTTCTGGCTTGACTATCTGGGCCTTTTCCCTAGCAACCGTATGATTAGTGGGCAGGAAAGAGTGCAGCAAGGCTAGTTCTTCCCCGAAGATGGCTGAACCTGTCCCCATCTAGCTAGCCTTCATTCAGGCTTGTGCTTTTAAACTTTAAAATAATAGACATTGATTTTTAAATCTTTGGTCTCTCAACCACCAGCAGTGTCCACATCGATAGCAACGTTCAATGTGCTAAAAACCATATTAACTAAGAAAAACTTGGGATCCTGGCTTCTGTAAAATTTGCTTAGTTCCAGAAAAAAAAAAAAAAAAGAAAGAAAGAAAGAAAGAAAGAAAGAAAAGGGATGCAAATAGCACCCTACGCTGGTCCAGCAGACAAGATTATAACAATGCCTGCCTAACTCTTTATAAGCTGTGGGATATTGCTGGTCATGGCCAGACCTACCTGAGCAGTAGTTAAGAATACGGCTGTGTTTGTGTTAGTTATGGTTTTATTGATCTGAACAGATCATGGCAACTCTTATAAAAGAAAATATTTAATTGGAGCTGGCTTACTGTCCAGAGGTTTAGTCCATTATCGTTATTGTGGAAAGAACGGTGGCATGCAGGCAGACATGGTGCTGGAGAGGTAACTGAGAGTTCTACATCCTGGGGGGGGGGCAGGCTAGAGAGATGGCTCAGTGGTTAAGAGCACTGGCTGCTCTTCCGGAGGACCAGGGTTCAATTCACAGCACCCACATGGCATCTCACAATTGTTTATAATCCAGCTCCGAGTGATTTGACACCCTCATACAATCATACATGCAGGCAAAATACAAATACACATAAAATATAAACAAACAAACAAATGAATAAATAAAAAAATAAATAGATAGATAAAAAAATAAATAAATAAATAAATAAATAAAAGAGTTCTACATCTGGACACACAGGCAGCAGAAGGAAACAGTCAACCACTAGTTGACTGACTAGTTGACTGACAAGTCAGTCAACCACTGACTTGAGCTACTGAAACCTCAAAGTGCTCCATATCCAGGCCAGGGACACACTTTCCCCAATAAAGCCACACTTACTGCAACAAGGCCACACCCCCTAATAGCCCCACTCCCTATGGACTTTGGGGACCATTTTCATTCAAACTACCACAACTTACTAAATTAATTTTTTTTCCAATTCCTCTAAGTGTAGGTAAAATTTCTTGTGGGCTACATGACATCATATGACATTAGCAATCTTCGTAGGAGGAAATACAGAATTTCTATAGAAATGTGCCATGGAGTGTAGACACCAGAGAGTACTGCTGGCTAAGTTTCATCCGCCCAGAGAAAGTCTCAGTTAACACTGGCGGCTCAAGGTCTTTCCTCTTCCCAGCCTGAGAAATTTGAAGGCACCATGTGGCCTGCCCCAGGAAATGCTGTTACTTTACAGTGGTTTGATCACTCTGATAAGCTATTAACACTGGAATGAGCATTGAGAACAGGCAGTTAGGTCCCTGATAGGCAGACAGAGAAAGGGGCCACAAACAGAAGCAAACATCTAGGTCCATAGACAAAGGCCTAAAGGCCTAGCAGGCTTTTTCTCCTGCCAAGAGGGCTCCTGCCTGTGTCCTGGTCCCACAAGTTCAAGGCTGGATCAGGACATATTTAGACCACAGTGATGGGCTTATCAGCCTCCTTTTCTTTGTTCAAACTAACCACTCTTAAATTAGTGGAGGAAAACCCCTCAAAAAAGCTTAGAATATCTTGCTCTTAAGCAGACACTGAGCTTCAGCTTGTAAAGTTCCCCCATTTGCTTTGTGGAGGGTCTTTCTCTGTGTGCGCCTCACTGTGTGTGTGTCCTCAGTCTTAATAAAAGGCTGGTTTCCTTTGCTGTGACTGAGATTTTTTTTTCCCTATGACTCGATTATTTTTTAACTGGAAGAGAAACTGAATGCAATCAAGGTCCATAGACATTAACTGCATGACATAGCAACATCCACTCCAACTCCAGATACGATTGTGCTGCTGACTGCTGTGATATCTTGGAGAAATTTGGAGAACATCATAAAGTTAAGGATCAAAAAGAAGAGTAAACAGGCAAGAACTTGACATGTAGTCTATAGATTAAGCAAGCTTTCTTCAAGAGAAGGTCCTGGGACTTACGGTGACAGCTCCACCCACAGTGAGGACACAGGCAGAACAAATGCAAAGGTTCAGAGACACACTTTCTGGGTAAACCACACTTTTAAAAACATTGCCTAAAATTTTCTGAGGGAAAAAAAAACAGCTGTACTCACAACTCCGAGTATCTGAAAGCACACAGAGGGAGCACAATTGTGCTCACAGAACAACAAATAGAGTAGACCAAAAAAGAAACACCTCTGGCCACATAATAACCAAAACAGCAAATGTACAGAGCAAAGAAAAATTATTTAAAGCTGCAAGGGAAAAAAAAGTCAAGTAACATATAAAGACAGACAGGTCAGAATTATATCTGCTTCTCAACAGAGGCTATGAAAGTCAGAAAGGCCCAGACAGATATCATGTATACTCTACAAGAACACAGATGTCAGCTCAGACTACCAGATCCAGCAAAACTTTCAATCACTATAGATAGAGAAAATAAGAAATTTCACGACAAAACCAAATTTAAACAATATCTAGGCACAAAACTAGAGTGCCAGAAGATATTAGAAAGAAACCTCCAACCCAAGGAAGCTAACTACATCCAAGAAAACACAGGGTATAAATAACCTCACTACAACAAAACCAAAAGACAAACACATACACACTACCACCAACAAGATTAAAATGAAAGTGAAAGGGTTAGACTAACTTTGTAACCTGTATGTCTTCTAAAGCCTATAGTTTTGAGTTTTAGGTCCAGGTTAAGCTAAAGCCTCTTAGTACCTGTACAGAGAATGGAGAAATGTGACCCTATCTATGAGGACAGAGAGAAAAAAGCGAGCAAGCATTGCCTTCACTCAGCAAAAAGAAGGACCAGACCCTTGTCTTTGAGACTGTGTTTCTTAGCAACCAACCCAGATGGCCTCAATCCCTCTTCTGAGTAGCTCCTGTCCTCCAGCCAAAAATCCAAAGCCCCAGTCTTCAAGGATGAGCTAACCATCCCCACCTTCAATTGCAGCTGCATTCACACTTGGCAGGACTGGCCAAGCCTGAGCACCTAAGACTAACCAATTATCTTACTTTATAGCTTCCTCATCCAATCCTAAATTGCCAAAACAGCAACTTCAAATTTCCCCGCACTTTTTCTTTCAAAAACGTAATACCTTTGCCTCCCGGTGTCACTCTTTCTGACCGGCAGGGGTGACCTCATTGTGCAATGGTTAATAAACTTCTTGCTTTTGCAACGAGTCGTGGTCTGTGGGAGTTTCTGGGAAGGGCGCGATCTTGAACTCCTGAGCTGTGAGACTCCAGGTCTTACAAAAGGAACTAGCAAGCGTTGGCCATTAATATCTCTCAACAGCAATAGACTTGATTCTCCAGTAAAAAGACACAGAATAACAGAATGGATACATAAACAGCACCCAACATTTTACTGCATACAAGGAATACACCTCAGCAACAAGGATAGACTTTACCTCAGAGTAAAGTGTTGGAAAAAGGTTTTCCAAGCAATCAGATCAAAGAAACAAGCTGGATTATACACCCTACTGTGTAATAAAATAGACTTTCAACCGAATTAATCAAAAGAGATGGGGAAGGACACTTCATTGTCATCAAAGAAAAACTCCGCCAAGAGGATATTTCAATTCTGAACATCTATGCTTTAAATACAAGGGTACCAACATTTGTAAAGTAAACACTTTTAAAACTTAAAAACACACTCCTCAAACTATTCCACAAAATAGAAACAGATCATTGATCATTGATGCAAAAATTCTCAACAAAATACTCCCAAATTGAATCAAAAAATGCATCAAAAATATTATCCACCATCATCTAGGATTCATCCCAAGAATGAAAAGGTGTTTCAATATATGAAAATCCATCCCCATAAGCCACAATATGAACAAACTGAAAAAAATAATTAAAAAAATTATCATTTCATTAGATCCTGAAAAAGCATTTGACAAAATCCACCACCCCTTCATGGTAAAAGTGTCAGAAAGATCAGAGATGTAAGGCACACAGCTAAACATAATAAAGGCAATATACTGCAAGCCTATTGCCAACATCAACTTAAATGGAGAGACTTCAAGCAATTCCACTGAAGTTAAGGACAAAACAAGGCTGCCCACCTTCTCCATGTCTCTTCAATGTAATACTTGGAATCCTCGCCAGAGCAATAAGACAACCAAAGGCAATCAAGGGGATACAAATTGGAAAGGAAGAAGTCAAAGTATTGATATTCACAGATAGTTTACCTAAGAGACCCCCAAAATTCTACCAGTGAACTCCATTTAAGTTGATGTGCTCAGACATATTTGGTCCTTGTGGAGCTCCTGTCCTTTCCACCTCATACTAACTCTCCTTCTTTCATATGATTCCCTGCACTCTGCTGAAGGTTTGGTTATGAGTCTTAGTATCTGCTTTGATACACTGCTAGGTAGAGTCTTTCAGATGCCTTCTGTGGTAGACTCTTGTCATATGTTCAATGCACATCCCATTTGTCTTTCTAAGTAAGGATTGATCATCTTACCCCATGCCCACTTTCTTGATTATTTTTTTAGGTGTATAGATTTAATTATGTTTATCATATCTTATAGGTCTATATAAGTGAGTATATACCAAGTTTGTCCTTCTCCTTCTGGGATACTTTGCTCAGAATGATCTTTTCTAGATCCCACCATTTGCCTGCAAATTTCATGATTTTCTCTTTTTTGATTGCTGAGTAGTATTACATTGTGTAAAAATACCACAATTTCTGTATCCATTCCTCCGTTGATGGACATCTGGGTTGTTTCAAGGTTCTGGCTATTACAAATAAAGCTGCTATAAACATGGTTGAGCAAAGTCCTTGTTGTGTACTTGAACAAATTTTGGGTATATACCTAGCAGTGGTGTGGCTGGGTCTTGAGGAAGCACTATTCCTAATTGTCTGAGAAAGCGCCAGATACACTTCCAAAGTAGTTGTACCAGTTTACATTCCCACCAGCAGTGGAGGAGGGTTCCCCTTTCTCCACAACCTCTCCAGCATGTGTTGTCACTTGAGTTTTTCATCTTGGCCATTCTGATGGGTATAAGGTAAAATCTCAGGGTCATTTTGATTTGCATTTCCCTAATGGCTAATGGGGTTGAGCATTTCTTTAAGTGTTTCTCTGCCATTCGATATTCCTCTGCAGAGAATTCTCTGTTTAGCTCTCATTTTTTTAATTGGATTACTTGGTTTGTTGCTTTTCAGCTTCTTTAGTTTTTTATATATACTGGATATTAGTGCTTTGTCAGATAAAGGGTTAGTGAAGATTCTTTCCCAATCTGTAGGCAGTCGTTTTGTTTTGATGACAGTGTCCTTTGCTTTCCAGAAGCTTTTTAGTTTCATGAGGTCCCATTTATTGATTGTTGCTCTTAGAGCCTGTGCTGTTGGTGTTCTGTTCAGGAAGTTGTCTCCTGTGCCAATGAGTTCTAGGCTCTTCCCTACTTTTTCTTCTAACAGATTTAGAGTATCTGGTTTTATGTTGAGGTCTTTGATCCACTTGGACTTCAGTTTTGTGCAGGATGACAAATATGGATCTATTTTCATTTTTCTGCATGTAGACATCCAGTTGGACCAGCACCATTTGTTGAAGATGCTGTCTTCTTTCCACTGAATGATTTTGGCTTCTTTGTCAAAAATTGAGTATTCATAGGTGTATGGGTTTATTTCTGGGTCTTCTATGTGGTTCCATTGATCGTCCTTTCTGTTTCTATGCCAATACCATGCAGTTTTTATTACTATTGCTCTGTAGTTCAGCTTGAGATCGGGGATGGAGATATCTCCAGATGGTCTGTTGTTGTACAGGATTGTTTTGGAGATTCTTGGTTTTTTGTTTCTCCATATGAAGCTGAGAATCTTTTTTTCAAGGTCTGTAAAGAATTAAGTTGGTATTTTGATGGGAATTGCATTGAATCTGTAGATTGCTTTTGGCAGGATGGCCATTTTCACAATGTTAATCCTACCAATCCATGAGCACGGGAGATCTTTCCATCTTCTGACATCTTCTTCAATTTCTTTCTTCAGAGACTTGAAGTTTTTCTCAAACAGGTCTTTCACTTGCTTGGTTAGTGTCACCCCAAGGTACTTTATGTTATTAGTGGCTATTGTGAAGGGTGTTGTTTCCCTAATTTCTTTCTCGGCCCTTTTGTCTTTGCTATACAGGAGGGCTTCTGATTTTTTTGAGTTGATTTTTTATGCTGCCACTTTGCTGAAGGTGTTTATCAGCTGGAGGAGTTCTCTGGTTGAACTTTTGGGGTCGCTCATGTATACTATCATATCATCTGCGAATAGTGACACTTTGACCTCTTCCTTTCTGATCTGTATCCCCTTGATCTCTTTTAGTTGTCTTATTTCTCTGGCTAGGACTTCAAGTACTATGTTGAAGAGGTATGGAGAGAGTGGACAGCCTTGTCCCTGATTTCAGTGGTATTGATTTAAGTTTCTCTCCATTGAGTTTGATGTTGGCTATAGGCTTGCTGTATATTGCCTTTACTATGTTTAGATATGTGCCTTGTATTCCTGATCTCTCCAAGACTTTAAACATGAATGGGTGTTGGACTTTGTCAAATGCTTTTTCGGCGTCTAAGGAGATGATCATGTGGTTTTTCTCCTTCAGTTTGTTTATGTGGTGGATTACATTGATGGATATCTGTATGTTGAACCACCCTTGCATGCCTGGAATGAAGCCTACTTGGTCATGGTGGATGATATCTTTGATGTGTTTCTTGGATTTGGTTTGTAAGTATTTTATTGAGTATTTTTGTGTCAAAGTTTATAAGAGAGATAGGTCTGAAGGTCTCTTTTTTTGTTGGGTCTTTGTGTTGTTTAGGTATCAAGGTGACTCTTGCTTCATAGAATGAGTTTGGTAACATTCCTTTTGTTTCTATTTTGTGGAATAGTTTGAGGAGAATTGGTGTTAGCACTTCTTTGAAGGTCCGGTAGAATTCTGTGCTGAAACCATCTTGCCCAGGGCTTTTTTTGTAGGGAAGACTGTTAATGATTGCTTCAATTTCCTTGGGGGACATAGGGCTATTCAGTCTTTCTACCTGATTTTGACTTAATGTTGGAAGATGGAATCTATCAAGAAAATTGTCCATTACATTTAGATTTTCAAATTTTGTGGCATATAGGCTTTTGTAGTATGACATAATGATTGTTTGGATTTCCTCAGTGTCTGTAGTTATGTCCCCCTTTTCATTTCTGATTTTGCTGATTTGGATAGATTCTCTCTGCTTTTTAGTTAGTTTGGCTAAGGGTTTGTCTATCTTGTTGATTTTCTCAAAGAACCAGTTTTTTGTTTCATTGATTCTTTGAATAGTTTTATTTGTTTCTAATTGATTGATTTCAGCCCTGAGTTTGATTATTTCCAGCCATCTGTTCCTCTTGGGTGTATCTGCGTCTTTTTTTCCCAGAGTTTTCAGTTGGGCCATTAAGTTGTTTGTATGTGATGTTACAAATTTCTTCTTCTAGGCATTTAGTGCTATAAATTTTCCTTTGTGCACTGCTTTCAATATGTCCCATAAATTTGGGTATGTTGTGCCTTCATTTTCATTGAATTCTAGAAGTCTTTAATTTCTTTATTTCTTACTTAACCCAGCTGTCATGAGTAGCAAGTTGTTCAGTTTCCATGTGCGTGTCGGCTTTTTGTTACTACAGTTGTTGTTGAGGTCCAGCTTTAGTCCATGATGGTCAGATAGAATACAAGGGATTATTTCAATCTTTTTGTATCTGTTGAGGCTTGCTTTGTGACCAACTATATGGCCTATTTTGGAGAAGGTTCCATGAGGTGCTGAAAAGAAGGTATACTCTTTTGAATTTGGGTGAAAAGATCTGTAGATGTCTATTAGGTCCATTTGATTTAGGGACTCTGTCTGTAAGTGTTTTTATTTCCCTATTTGTTTTCTGTCTAGTTGATCTGTCCCTTGGTGAGAGTGAGGTGTTGAAGTCTCCCACTATTAACGTATTAGGATCAATGTGTGATTTAAGCTTTAATAATTTTTTATTTATGAATGTAGGTACTCTTGTATTTGGGGCATAGATATTTAAAATTGTGATGTCCTCTTGGTGGATTTTCCCTTTGATGAGAATATAGTGGCCCTCCTTGTCTTTTTTGATTAACTTTGGTTGAAAATCTATTTTATTAGATATTAGGATGTCTCTAGCTCGTTTTCTGGAACCATTTGCTTGAAAAACATTTTTCCAGCCCTTTATTCTGAGGTAGTGTTTGTCTTTGTTGCATAGGTGTGTTTCTTGGATGCAACAGAATGTTGGATCCTGTTTCCACAGCCATTCTGTTAGTCTGTATCTTTTTACTGGGGAGTTGAGTCCATTGATGTTGATAAATACTAGTCACCAACAATTGTTACTTTTTTTAAAATGTGAGGTTGGTGGTGTTGCTGAGTTTCATTGCTTGTATTCTTTTGTGTTTTTTTGTTGTGTAGTTATTTATTTCCTCTGTTTCCTTAGATGTAGTTGTTTTCTTTGGTTTGGAGTTTCCCTTCTAGTAACTTCTGTAGAGCTGGGTTACTATGTAGATATTGTTTAAATTTGGTTTTGTCATGGAATATTTTGAATTCTCCGTCTATGTTGATTGAAAGTTTTGCTGGGTATAGTAGTCCCGGTTGGAATCTGGGTCCCTTAAGGACTGTATGATTTCTGTCCAGGCCCTTCTGGCTTTCATAGTTTCTGTTGAGAAATCTGTTGTGATTCTGATAGCTCTAACTTCATATGTTACTTGGCCTTTTTCCCTTGCTGCTTTTAAACTTTTTTCTTTGTTCTGCAGGTTCAGTGTTTTGACTATGATGTGACGTGAAGAATTTCTTTTCTGGTCTAGTCTATTTGGTGTTCTGTAGGTCTTTTGTATGTTTATGGACATCTCTTTCTTTAAGTTGGGAAAATTTTTTTCTATAATTTTCTTGAAAATATTTTCTGGACCTTTGAGCCTGATGTCTTCTTTTTCTTCTACTCCTATTATTCTTAGATTTTGTCTTTTCATGGTGTCCTTGATTTCTTGGATGTTTTGTGTTTGGAACTTTTCTGATTTTATTTTTTCTTTGAGAGATGTGTCAATTTCTGCAAGTGTATCTTGGGCTCCTGAGATTCTCTCTTCCATCTCTTGTATTCTGTTGGTGATGCTTACCTTTGTAGTTCCTGATCTTTTCTCTATGTTCTCCAGCTCCAGGTTTTTCTCTATTTGTGTTTTCTTTATTGATTCTAATTCTGTTTTCATGTCTTGCACCATTTCCTTCATCTGTGTGAATGTGGAGTCCTGCTTTTCAATGATGGCTTCTGTTTTTTTTTTTTTTTTTTTTTGTCTGTTTTCTCTTTATATATCACTAAGTGTGCCTCTACTTCTTTGGCTGTATTTGCCTGTATTTCTATGAGAGCTTTGTTTATTTCTTCTTTATTTGCCTTAATTTGTGTGGACATTTCTTTGAGAGACTTGTCCATTTCCTCTTTGTTTGCCTCAATTTGGCAAACAAAGTATTTGGCAAATACTACTTTGGTTGTATTTGCCTGTATTTCTATGAGAGCTTTGTTTATTTCTTCTTTATTTGCCTTTATTTGTGTGGACATTTCTTTGAGAGCTTTGTTCATTTCCTCTTTGTTTGCCTCAATTTTCGTGGTCATTTCTCTGAGTGCTTTATTTGTTTCCTCTTTGTTCGTCTCAATTTCTTTGGCTATTTCTCTGAGGGCTTTGTTCATTTCATCTTTATGGGCTTCTAATAGCTGGAGAAACATAATTTTGAAGTCGTTTTCTTGTGTATCTAGTGAATTGAAGTGTCCATTGGTTTGTGGCATTGCTGGTGAGGTCATTATGTCCTGATTTTTTTGGGTGTGTTTTCTCTCTCTCATGGTCCTTCAACATGACAGCATGTGATTCATTATTGATTCTGGGGAAGGATAGGCTCCCCTCTTTCCAGAAATCAAGGGGATACAAATTGGAAAGGAAGAAGTCAAAGCATTGCTATTCACAGATGATATGATTGTGTGTGTGTGTGACTCTAAAATTCAACTTGAGAACTACTACAGCTGATAAATACCTTCAGCAAAGTGGTTGCATATGAGATGAATTAAAACAAATCAGTATTCCTTCTGTATACAAATGATAAATCAGGTAAGAAAGAAATTAGGGAAACTACAGGCTTCAAAATACCCACAAATAATATAAAGTATCTTGGTGTAACTGTAACCAAGGCAAGTCAAAGACTTGTGTGACAAGTCTCTGAAAAAAGAACTTGAAGATAACAGAAAATAGAAAGATGTCCTATGCTCATGGACTGGTAGGATTATCATAGTGAAAACAGGCATCTTACCAAAAGTAATCAACAGATTCAATGCAATGCCTATCAAAATTCCAACACAATTCTTTACAGACCTTGAAAGAAAAATTCTAAACTTTATACAGAAAAGCAAAAAACCCAGAAGAGCAAAAACAATCCTATACAATAAAATATCTTGTGGAGAGATCTCCATCTCTAACTTCAAGCTATATTACAGAGCAATAGTAATAAAAACTGCATGGTATTGGTATAGAAACAGAATGTTGGATCAATGGAATTGAATCAAAGACCTAGAAATGAACCCACATACCTACAGAAACTTGATTTTTGACAAAGGAGCCAAAACCATGCAGTGGAAAAAAAGAAAACATCTTCAACAAATGGTTCTAGCCTGCCTGGATATCTATCTACATGCAGAAAAATGCAAATAGATCCATATTTATCACCCTGCACAAAATTCAAGACAAAGTAGATCAAAGACCTTGACATAAACCCAGATACACTAAATCTACTAGAAGAGAAAGTGGAGAAGAGCCTCGAAATCATTGGCATATGAGACAACTTCCTAATAGAACACCAAAAGCTCAGGCTCTAAAATCTACAATTAATAAACAGAACATGAACTGATTGGCCTGTTCTTTTTTAATTACCTCCCCCTAAGGGGGAAGCAACATTACCAAGCCACAGAAGAAGACAACGCAGCCACTCCTGATGAGACCTAACTGACTAGGGTCAGAAGGAAGGAAAAGAAGACCTCCCCTCTCAGTGGACTTGGGGAGGGGCATGCATGCAAAGTGTGGAGGAGGGGAGGGACTGGGTCGGGAGGAGGGAGGGAACTACAGGGGGGATACAAAGTGAATAAAGTGTAATTAATAAAGAATTAAAAAAATAAACAGAACCTCTTGAAATTGAAAAGTTTCTGTAAGGCAAAAGATACTGTCAATAAAACAGAACAGCAGTTTACAGATTGAGAATACATCTTCATAAATTAAACATCTGACAAAGGCAAATATCCAAAATATATAAACGACTCAATAAATTACACAAACAAAGCAAATAATTCAATTAAAAATGGGTGCAGAGGTAAAGAGAATTCTCAACAGAAGAATATTGTTATGGGACAAAACTATCAACCCAGGATTCAATTTCCCCTTCAAAATCAAGGATGAGCAAAATGACTACGTACAGATTGGGAAAGGATCTTCACCAACCCAATATCTGACAGAGGACTAATATCTAGAATACATAAAGAACTCAAGAAGTTAAAAAGCAACAAATCAAGTAATCCAATTAAAAAATGGGGAACAGAGGTAAACAGAGAATTCTCAATAGAGGAATATCCAATGGCAGAGAAACACTTAAAGAAATGCTCAGCCTCATTAGCCATCAGGGAAATGCAAATCAAAAGACCCTTAGATTTCACCTTACACCCATCAGAATGGCTAAGATAAAAAACTCAAGTGACAACACATGCTGGAGAGGTTGTGGAGAAAGGGGAAGCCTCCTCCACTGCTAGTGGGAATGTAAACTTGTACAATCATTCTGGAAAGTCATCTGGCACTTTCTCAGACAATTAGGAATAGTGCTTCCTCAAGACCCAGCTGTACCACTCCTAGGCATATATCCAAAAGAGACTTAAGTACACAATAAGGACATTTTCTCATTGATGTTTGTAGCAGCTTTATTTGTAATAGCCAGAAGCTGGAAACAGCCCAAATGCCCCTCAGCTGAAGAATGGATACAGAAATTGTGGTACATCTACACAATGGAATATTACTCAGCAATAAAAAACAAGGAAATCATGAAATTTGCAGGTAAATGGTGGGATCTGGAAAAGATCATCCTGAGTGAGCTATCCCAGAAGCAGAAAGATGCACACGGTATATACTCACTCATATAGACATATAATATAGGATAAACTTGCTAAAATCTGTACACCTAAAGAAACTAATCAAGAGGAAGGACTCTGGAAAAAATACTCAATTCCCATTCAGAAAGGCAAGGAGTATGGGCATCAGAAGAAGGAGAAAAGAGGGAACAAGTTAGGAGCCTGCCAGAGAGGGCCTCTGAAAGGCTCTGCTGTGCAGAATATCAAAGCAGATGCTGAGACTTATGGCCAACCTTTGGGCAGAATCCAGGGAATCTTATGAAAGAAATGGGAAACAGTAAGATCTGGAGAGGACAGGAGCTCCACAAGGAGAGCAACAGAACCAAAAAATCTGAGCACAGTGTTCTTCCCTGAGACTGATACTCCAACCAAGTACCATGCATGGAGATAAACTAGAACCCCTGCACAGATGGTAGCCCATGGCAGTTCAGTGTCCAAGTGGGTTCCATAGTAATGGGAGCAGGGACTGCCTCTGCCATGAACTGATTGGCCTACTCTTTGATCACCTCCCTCTGAGTGGGGAGCAGACTTACCAGGCCACAGAGGAAGACAATGCAGCCACTCCTGTTGAGACCTAATAGACTAGGATCAGAAGGAAGGAAACGAAGTCCTCCCTTATCAGTGGACTTGGTGAGGGGCATTTGTGGAGAAGGGAGAGGAAGGAAGGGATTGGGAAGGGAGGAGGGAGGGAGCGACAGGGGGGGATACAAAGTGAATAAAGTGTAATTAATAAAAAAAAGTAAAAAAAAATCAAGGTTGAAGGCAGTAAAGGGCTTTCCTTTATTTACAAGCCCAAGCATGTATCATGGATTGGGTATAAGGAATACTTTTGGGGTACAAGAATACAGTGGTTTAGGACAAAATTAGAGTGGGAAAAGGGTTTAGAGATAGCACATATTTAATGAAAAAGGAAAAACACTATTGCTTATGGTGGACTGTGATCTAGAGCATTTCCAGATTGTAGCAAAGACATCTTGTTTGCTCAGGTGTGTAGTTGGGATGTGCTCAAAGTGCAGAATGTAGGTGTCAGTTATCATTTGCTCCTTAGAAGGACTTGAGACAGGGCACTGACTTCCTTCTGTATCACAAGCAGGCTTCTATTCTGATTCATACATTTAGTTTAAAAATGTAAAGAGGGGACCGGGAACACAGGGATCTCTAGACACAGAAGCCTGGTTGTTGTTCACTTCATATGTTTCTATAATGTAATAGAAACATAATTAATACAGAGGTAACTTCTGAGGCAAACAAATGTAGTAATTGAGGAGGGAAAGGGAAATCATCCTTAAGGGAGTGAGGCTCCGCGGAGGACTCCTCTCTCTCTCTGACACAGCGATGTCTTATAGCCTTGAGGATATTCATGGTGACAAGCGCTCTGCAAACACTGAAGGTACAAATATGACCTTGGAAGGCTCACTTGCCAGAAGGACCCAGGGCCTGGCTGCTCCTCATCACTGTGGTGAGTAGACATTACAGTTTCTCTTACTCACATGTGCATTCAATGTTTCACTTAAAGACACACATTTTACTGATAATCTCCACTATTCCTCTGATGCTTAAAACTCAGAATAACTGGAGCCAGTTCCAGGAGACCTGATCCCCAGAATCACAGGTGAGCCACTCCCTATGTTTAGTGTCTGCCATCATGAGAGAGTTTGGGGGAGAATCTTTGCCTAATGTTCTTTTCTTTCTTCTGATAACTAGAGATAATAGAAGCTTTTCATTTTTTTTTTGTGGAAAACATCTATTTTTTTAAATCTCAAACTTCACTTGCCTTATAAGGATGTCAGTATTGTAACTCTAATACATCCATTTTATTTTTGGTGAATTTCTACATTTCTAGTGCAGTGACTACTGCTCTATTTTTCCTCCTAACTTCCCTGGTGTGGTGCTGTTTAATTTGAGGATTTCCTTTTTGCATCCATCCCTAAAGTCTCCATTCTGACATGTGACAGTGTACTGAACTACTAAGTCAATAGCATCATTGCATTCCTACGTAGTCGTGAGGTCTATTAGGTGCGACAAAAATGAAAAACAAAGGCAAGGACAAACAAAAATAATGTGGCATGGTGACATATGCCTTTAACCTCAGCACTAGGGAGACAGACACAGGTGGACCTCTGTGAGGCCAAGGCCAGTCTAGGAGAGACCCAGATATCTCATAAAAACTACAAAAATGACAGATTAAAAAAATACAGTCACAGCTTGCCAGATTTTAAGTTGCTGTAACCCAGGATGATCTCATATTAGCATAATGAATCAAGGAACAAGAACCTTATATTTAGTTTGAGAAAGCTGGACCAGATAGAGCCACGTACCTGCCTCAGCTGATTTGGAAGCCAATTCAGGAGGGACATCATCCATCTATCAGAATGAAAATGCACCCCTTTTTCTTTTCTGCTGCTCCTTTGTTGTTGATGTAGTTGCTGTGTAATGCTACAATGAGTAGAATTATGACATTTTCATGCATATGTCACTGTATTTTCCCTACTGCACTCTCTTCTCCTTCTTTCCCCTCCTGGTCTTTCCTGCAAAGTCTATTTTTAAAACTCCTTTCCTGGAGTCAGATGCACAACTGTTGCCATAAGGTCAATGCAGAGACCCACAGCCAACCATAGGCAGAGCTCAGGAAAACTACAGAAGAGGGGAAGAAAGAATTGTAGGAGACAGAGGGGTCCAACATATAAGAACAGGGCCCATGGAACTAACTAAGCAGGGCTCTTGGGGCTCACGGATTCTGCAGCAGCAATTAGGGAGCCTGCAATGGTCTGTGCAAGGTCCTCTGCATACGTGCTGTGGTTGTTTAGGTTGGGGTTTTGTGGGACTCACAACAGTGGGAATTGCGGTATCTCTGACTGTTATGCCTGGGCTTGGGATCCCCTTTCTTCTACTGGGTTGCCTCATCCGGCTTGATATGAGGGTTTATTCTTAGTCTTATTGTAACATGCTGTGTTCAGTTAATATCCCTGGGAGGCCTGCTCTTTTCTGACGGGAAACAGAGGAGCAATGGGTCTGGAGGACAGGGGAGGTAGGGTGGGTCAGGAAAGAGTTAATGGGTAGGGGAGGTTGTGGTCAAGACTTATTGTATGATAGAAGAATAAATAAAAAAGAAAAATATATATGTCATTGTACTTTTCCCATATTTTTTTCTACTACCTTCTCTTCTTCCCCTCCCCCTGGTCCTCCCTGCAAAGTCTATTTTTAAAACTTTCTTGCGACTGCCCACTTGCAATCTTTAATATTTAGTACAAAACCCCCTACTTTCCTAAAAGACTCTCCAAGTGTTTTTAACATTAGAGTGTCTTCTTCCTCTGATGTTATTTATGTCAGTCAGAAAAAGAGACGTCATTTTTTAAATGTCCCAAATATGAGTAAAGTTTGTGAACAGGAGCAGAGGACTGGAAAGAATTAGCCAGTACCAGACAAACAGACAGACAGAAATGCCTTGAATAGAATTGACAAGTCCATGAGGACATTGAAATATACTGAGTTTTGATACTTTTGGGGTATTCTGATTCCTGATTCAATACTTGTTTTTCTTACAGGTTTGTTCACTTTTTTTTTTTAAGTAGCATTCTCTTCTCTATAATCCAGTTGTTCAGGTACAAACCCCATTTGTCAGGGGGAATATAACTGATACTCATAGAGTATTGAGGTTGCCTGCTAACTACCTGGGTGCGAGCCTAGTCCACGAAATTCATGTTGTCAGAGAACTCCAGGACAAAGATCTACAGCAACCTTTTCAAAAAAATTTAAATGTATCTTACTTTTAAAAATATTCATTTATTTATTTATCTATCTATTTATCTATCTATCTATTTATTTATTTATTTATTTATTTATTTATTTATTTATTTATGACTTTTGGAGAAAAGGTCTGTCTGCATAGCTTTGGCTGTCTTGA
Source organism: Psammomys obesus (assembly GCF_907164565.1). Lineage (NCBI taxonomy): Eukaryota > Metazoa > Chordata > Mammalia > Rodentia > Muridae > Psammomys > Psammomys obesus. The sequence goes on along the minus strand of NW_026590628.1, from coordinate 165,720 downwards.
AGCTTATTCTGTGAGCCAGGCTGGCCTCAAACTCACCAAGATCTGCTAGCCTCTGCCTCTTGAGTGCTGGGATTAAGGTGTGTACCACTACTGCCCAGCTTGCAATCTTTAATATTTAGCATCAAAGAAAGGCAAAAGGCTTGTAGAATTGCATTTCAAATATATAAAGCATGTACAAACCCCCAAGTTTGAGTTAAGCATCCTGATCTCTTTTACTCTGTAGAAAGGGCCCATAGTTTGACATGAATTCCTAGTTAAGGAGACTGAAGCTAGTAGAGTTAGAAGAGTGAACTCCTATCCCAGCTTGAATGGAAAACAGCCTGCACACAGTTGGTTTGCCTGTAGGCTGATGGATGGTATATTCTGGGTGTCACTTTGCAGCTGCTGGGTGACATCATGATATCCAGAGCAGCAGTGTTTTCGGGTGATTTTGTAGCAGTTTTATCCCAGCCTTTTCTCAGCACAGGTAACACTAGAGTGGCCAGGCTGTGCTGGGCGCAGGCTGTTTTCAGTTCTGGCTGGGATAGGATCTTACTCTCATGTCTGTGTTGTGTCCTGAGTTGCTTTCCTTTGCACATAGCCAGTGCTTCAGTTCCTACATCATCATTTTAAACACATTTTCACTCTTTTTTCTGAAGCATATGGAGTATTGATCTAGTTTTTGTCCTCTGTCTGAGGCTACATTTTCTGTTATTGGCTGAAGCTGCACTGGTTTATACTTAGATTCTTCCCTTTATTTCTTTGTTCTACATGTGGTTTTGTGTTTAGATCTTGTTTTTGTTGCTAGTATAATTTGAGGGTAGGTTATGTGATATTTCTGTCTTAGCTCATTTATTCCCCACTGCTTTGCTCTGTGCATTTTGTCTTTGTATCTACATATGAATTTCAGAATATTTTTCCTAGCTCTGTGAATAATGTTATGAATCCCAAACTGGCCTCCAACTCTCAGGCTTCTGGCCTCAGCCTTCTGAGTGCTAGAATCACAGCTGCTCCTACCACACCTGGCTAAGTCTTCGGTGTTTTGATACATATATTGAGTGTTTTGGATATGGAGAGCGACTATTGCAGTGACACTGATCCTGCTGCACCATGAGCTCTGGGAGAACTTTGTCTTCTAAGGGCTCATCATAGAGGTCTTCCTGCTCTGTGATTATGTTGACTTAGGTTGACTATCTGGATCTAAGGTTCACACAGCTTAATGAAACCAGGAGGAATGATTTGTTGAAGTAAATGCGTTTATTTAATACTGGCCCTGTAGGAAATAGAGGAAGACTTCTCTGTCTCACATCTCCACCTCTTTGTCCTCAAGGATTGAGAAGGACCTGTGTAAGGCACAACATTGCTACAGTAAGACACTGGGCTGGAAATCCCCCCACCCCAGCGTCTGTGTGTGTGTTTCTAGAGTGTAATTTCCTCACCTCCAAACAGAGAGCAGGGTGGCTCACACCTGTTAAGTCTTGCACTCTGAGGTTGAGGAAGAAGATCTGCTGGGAGTTCATGGCCAATCTGGGTGACTAAGATCCAGTTGTAAGAGATACAACAAGACAAGAAGATATCAGATCAAGACATCTGATCAAGACATCAATCAATGTCTTGATATCAATCTGATGTCTTGATATCAATCAAGACATTCCAGAGGTGGACTCACTGCAGTGGTTACCTGCATTTTCCCTTATGCAAGCAGGCTAATCTTCTGCAGGTCAATTCATTGTAGATGAACAAAGTCATTATATAAACCATATTTTAGAATTTAGAATAACTAAAATAAAAATGAAGGATGGATCAAAAACATGAGGAAGGATTAGAGGAAAGATTCAGAGGAAAAGCAAAGATAACAGTTTCCTATGCCTGGCTTCACATTTGTTTCTTATGGTTTGCTTGTTTTAGTTTAATGTAAATATTGTGTACGTTACTGTTTTCTTCCTTAGCGGGTACTACAAAATATATGTTGATTTCTGTATGCTAATTATATATTCTGTGTCTTTCTGAAGTCATTTATCACATCTTTAAGAGTATTCTGATATAGGTTTATGGTCTTTTAAGTACAGATTTTCATCTGCAAATAAACATGTCTTCATTTCTTTATTTCCTTTCTATATCTTCTCTTGGCTTATTCCCTGGTTAAGATGCCAAGCTCTAGCAAGGAGAAGGACAAGGTAGGACACCAAGGGTGGCTATGGGGAGACAACAAGGTATATATGTGTGAAGATGCCACAGTAGACACTTTCGTTCTACCATTACGTTCATTGACAATAATAAAACAAATTCTTTCCTGGATGCTTTTGGCTGATTCCACTGTAATTAGTGGGTCTTATCTACAGGGGCTCATGCTTTGACTGGATGTTGAGAATCTGCAGTGATTATAAGCAGGTGAATATTTCTAAGTAGTAAAAGCTCTACCATTGTACCTAGCTTTATGCTTTGACTTCGGGTCAGGACTCTCACTAGGATTAAAAGAACATAAAATTTATATATGCACATATATGTGATAGGAATGTTTATTTACAATTTGAGCTATACCTGGGTAGAGAATTACTTTCAGTCTGTCTCTAGATTGCCCCATAGTGGTCTTAAACTTTAAAGAAACTACAAAACAAAGCTTAAGAAATAATGCACAAATATGCCTCATTTTTAAGAGCTGATATTAACCTTTCTCCCAGAACCTGGGCCCAGAAAGTTTGGGGTTGAACACAACCACCCTCCTTATAATAGTAAAAATAGAAATCTGGGCCCACTGAAGATAATTTTATAATCTTAACGTATGTGACTCATTATACAAGCATAGAATCAGATTTGGTTTTCAATATGGATCTGTGAAAATACTGGGGTCTCAGTATCTAATATACAATAGGAGGGAAGAAATACAGGAAATGCTACACTCATCAAATTGAAATACATAAGGGAATATTGGGCAAATAGGAGGTGCTGTAAAAATAAATTGTGGTAAATTTGAGCTGAGTTCAATATGTTAAAAGAACAAAACTTCACAGGTGTTTGTTTATGCCATGTGGCAAGGAAGACAGGTGAGCATGAACTCACTGTTTACAGAACTGGATTACAGGAATGTGATATAATGAAATGTAAAATGCTTGGAGAAATACTGGTTGAGTCACTGGGGTTAATTCAGTCATGCTGAGACAGAACAAAGGTGAAATATAGCAATTTTGCCCAAGTAAATTAAATTTATAGTATAAATTAAATGTATAGTTTGGAAATTTAAATTTTTGAAAACAAGTCTTCATCATAGCCTTTTAATCTATATAGAATAACTCACAGAGAGTGCCATAGAAAAACATTGTGTTAATAAATCTGCATAATAAAATGCCATTACCTTATCCTCCAGAAAAGTCAGAAGATTTGAAAGAATTTTTGCTGATACCTATAATGATCTACTGATGATTTCTTCCAAAAGGTGTTTGCTGGATCAAGTATTCCTGCCTCAGATGTAAGGATGATTTTGGACCGTGTCAAGGGCACAGTCTTCCTCTGTCTCACTGGTCTTGGTGCTGCTGGAAACATCTTAGTTCTGGTGAGTTACATGCACATGTTCCAAAGCACCGAGCAGAAACCTATCCACCTGATTCTTGCTCACTTGGCACTGACAAATATCACCATGCTTCTGTCAAAAGGGATGCTAAAGACCATAGAAGCCTTTAATTTTGGAAACTTCTTAGATGATACTACTTGTAAAGTTGTTGTTTACCTGTCAAGAGTGTCCCGGGGCCTTTCACTCTGCACCAGCAGTCTCCTCACGGTGGTCCAGGCCATCACCATCAGTCCCAAACAGTCCATGTGGCAGAGGCTCAAACTAAGGACTCCACAGCACATTTTCTCCTTGCTGCTGTTCCTGTGGATACTCAATTCCTTAATCAGTATGAACTTACCATATTACGTTAAAAATATCAACAGTGTGAACATAACACAGGGTAAAATCACTGAGAGTTACTGCTATTTTATTCCTGAAAGCTGGATAATAAGATGGGTTTTTCTCACCCTCATGGTTCTTAGAGATGCAGTGTTTCAGGGTGTCATGGGAGGGGCCAGTGGCTACATGGTATTTCTTCTCCACAAGCACCACCAGCATATTCTCTACCTTCAGAACTCCAAGATTCTTTACAGAACTCCCCCTGAGCTGAGAGCTGCTCAAAGTGTCCTCCTTCTGATGGTGTGTTTTTTCTTTTATTGGGCAGATTGTTTTATTTGTTTATACATTACTTTAACGATAGAGAATTATTCCACAGAACTATATATTCCAGAGTTTCTAACCCTTGGTTATGCAGTTCTCAGTCCCTTCATGCTGATTCACAGAGACAGACATCTGACTAAATATTGTCATACTTAGTAATAGATCAAAAATCGATAAACATCTATTGATCCTTTCAGCATGCAAATAGGAAATTTGATAGTTTTTTTGGGGCACATAAGAGATATACTAAGATTATTTCAAGCACAGAAAGGTGGCTCTCACTCACCAAATGGTGACAGTGCTTAGCTAGTAATAAGGCTGAAGAAATTTCAAGGCCTCAAATGTCTCTTTCTCCATCTTGCTGATACCTTGAAATCTTGCTGATGTTTCTTGAAATAGCTGATATTCTTTTGTGTATAAAGGGTCATTGATGATCATCATTTAGGGTAGGAGATAGAGTCGTGGCAGCACACCATGATAGAGGCAATGTGTAATTATCACAGTGAATCCCACTAAATTATACCATCAACATGTTAAATATTACAAAGAAAAGAAATGCATTACATTTAGTTTTGAGAAACAAATTTTAGAAATTCTGCAGCATTACTTTCAAAGTAACATTTTGACTTAAGAATTGCAGTTCTACACATCAAAGATATCATCCACCACGACCAAGTAGGCTTCATCCCAGGCATGCATGGGTGGTTCAACATGTGGAAATCCATCAATGTAATCCACCACATAAACAAACTGAAGGAGAAAAACCACATGATCATCTCCTTAGATGCTGAAAAAGCATTTGACAAAGTCCAACACCCATTCATGTTTAAAGTCTTGGAGAGATCAGGAATACAAGGCACATATCTAAACATAGTAAAGGCAATATACAGCAAGCCTATAGCCAACATCAAACTCAATGGAGAGAAACTTAAATCAATCCCACTGAAATCAGGGACAAGACAAGGCTGCCCACTCTCTCCCTACCTCTTCAACATAGTACTTGAAGTCCTAGCCAGAGCAATAAGACAACTAAAGGAGATCAAGGGGATACAGATCAGAAAGGAAGAGGTCAAAGTGTCACTATTCGTAGATGATATGATAGTATATATGAGCGACCCCAAGAATTCAACCAGAGAACTCCTCCAGTTGATAAACACCTTCAGCAAAGTGGCAGGATACAAAATCAACTCAAAAAAATCAGAAGCCCTCCTGTATACCAAAGACAAAAGGGCCGAGAAAGAAATTAGGGAAACAACACCCTTCACAATAGCCACTAACCACATAAAGTACCTTGGGGTGACACTAACCAAGCAAGTGAAAGACCTGTTTGAGAAAAACTTCAAGTCTCTGAAGAAAGAAATTGAAGAAGATGTCAGAAGATGGAAAGATCTCCCGTGCTCATGGATTGGTAGGATTAACATTGTGAAAATGGCCATCCTGCCAAAAGCAATCTACAGATTCAATGCAATTCCCATCAAAATACCAACTCAATTCTTTACAGACCTTGAAAATAAGATTCTCAGCTTCATATGGAGAAACAAAAAACCCAGAATCTCCAAAACAATCCTGTACAACAACAGATTATCTGGAGGTATCTCCATCCCCAATCTCAAGTTGTACTACAGAGCAATAGTAATAAAAACTGCATGGTATTGGCATAAAAACAGAAAGGAGGATCAATGGAACCACATAGAAGACCCAGAAATAAACCCACACACCTATGAATACTCGATTTTTGACAAAGACGCCAAAATCCTTCAATGGAAAGAAGACAGCATCTTCAACAAATGGTGCTGGTCCAACTGGATGTCTACATGCAGAAAAATGAAAATAGATCTATATTTATCACCCTGCACAAAACTAAAGTCCAAGTGGATCAAAGACCTCAACATAAAACCAGATACTCTAAATCTGTTAGAAGAAAAAGTGGGGAACAGCCTAGAACTCATTGGCACAGGAGACAACTTCCTGAACAGAACACCAACAGCACAGGCTCTAAGAGCAACAATCAATAAATGGGACCTCATGAAACTGAAAAGCTTCTGTAAAGCAAAGGACACTGTCATCAAAACAAAACGCCTGCCTACAGATTGGGAAAGAATCTTCACTAACCCTTTATCTGACAGTGGACTAATATCGAGTATATACAAAGAACTAAAGAAGCTGAAAAGCAACAAACAAAGTAATCCAATTAAAAAATGGGGAACAGAGCTAAAAAGAGAATTCTCTGCAGAGGAATATCGAATGGCAGAGAAACACTTAAAGAAATGCTCATCCTCATTAGCCATCAGGGAAATGCAAATCAAAAGATATCACCTGAGATATCACCTTACACCCATCAGAATGGCCAAGATGAAAAACTCAAGGGACAACACATGCTGGAGAGGTTGTGGAGAAAGGGGAACCCTCCTCCACTGCTGGTGGGAATGTAAACTGATACAACCACTCTGGAAATCTATCTGGCGCTTTCTAAGACAATTAGGAATAGTGCTTCCTCAAGACCCAGCTATACCACTGCTAGGTATATACCCAAAGTTTGCTCAAGTACACAAAAGAGATATTTGCTCAATCATGTTTATAGCAGCTTTATTTGTAATAGCCAGAACCTGGAAACAACCCAGATGTCCATCAACGGAGGAAAGGGTACAGAAATTGTGGTATTTTTACACAATGGCATACTACTCAGCAATCAAAAAGGAGGAAATCATGAAATTTGCAGGCAAATGGTGGGCTCTAGAAAAGATCATCCTGAGTGAAATATCCCAGAAGGAGAAAGACAAACACGGTATATACTCACTTATATAGACCTATAAGATATGATAAACATAATGAAATCTATACACCTAAAAAAGATAATCAAGAGAGCAGACATGGGGTAAGATTATCAATCCTCGTTTTGAAAGACAGATGGGATGCACATTAAACATTGACAGGAGTCTACTGAGCGCATTTGAAAAACTCTAACTAGCAGTGTTTTCAAAGCAAAGACTCATGACCAAACCTTTGGCAGAGTACAGGGAATCATAAGAAAGAAGGGGAGTTAGTCCGATGAGGAAAGGATAGGAGCTCCACAAGGACCAAACATATCTGGGCACAGGGTCTTTTCTGAGACTGACATGCAACCAAGGACCATGTATGAATGTAACCTAGAACCTCTGCTCAGATGTAGCCTGTGGTAACTCAGTAACCAATTGGTTTCCCATAGTGAGGGGAACAAGGACTATTTCTAACAGGAACTCAATGACTGGCTCTTTGGCCTCCCCACCCCCCAAGGGAGGAGCAGTCCTGTTAGGCCACAGAGGAGAGCTTTGCAGCCAGTCCTGAAGATACCTGATAAAACAGGATCGGATGAATGGGGAGGAGGTTCTCCCTATCAGTGGACTTGGCAAGGGGTACGATGGAGATGAGGGAGGGACTGGGAGGGAATGAGGGATCGGGACATGGCTGGGATACAGAGTTAATAAAATGTAACTGATAAGAAAAAAAATAAAATTAAAAAAAAGAGAATATAACAGAGCAATTGAAATAGTCTAATCCATGACAGCATTTTTCTATTCTTAAAAATGATGTGGCACATTCAACTTGTGTTTAATTGAGGCTTCCTGGTGATTAAACAAGTAATAGGGAACAAACCATCTAAATAAAAGACAAAAAAGCAGAAATGGATGACAAAATGGTTACCCTGTGAAGGACCTGGCCTAAACTTGAACTAAAGATGATGATGAGCCAAAAGGGCACCTGCCAGGGAACTGTCTACAACAAATTAATGTTTTCAAAGTGCATCTCAATATTTGAATATATCTTCCAGAGCAAAGCCTTTGTAATTCGCAACTTGCTATGTTTTATTTTCATCAATTAATCAGACTGCAACTAGAGAGGCCCATGTTCTGAGTAGATGGAGTAGACAGTATTCTGCAAGAATGAAGCCTTTGTCATTCACAACTTGCTGAAAGCTATTTTCTTCAGTCAATCAGGCTGCAACTAGAGAGGTCTAAGTTCTGAGGAGATGGAGTGGACAGTACTCAAAATGGCTTTATAGAGAACCCTGCTTTCTTCAGTATGTCACTTCTGGAAACTTCTTCAAATGTCAAAACTTGTATATATTAAAGTCCAGTTGGAACAATTTTACCCCAGGATGTTACCATCAAGCAATTAAATTCACCCATTTTTTTTAAAATTAAATTAATTAGGTACAGGATGTGAGTCAAGTAAACATCACTGTGACTGATAAACCACCTCTTCAGAATGATGACCCTTCCCATGATCAAATGCTACTAAATATGCCACGTGTCAAGAGCAGAAGGCCAGGGAGTGATTCTCAGAACCAAAGCCAGCTGGGACTACGTCAGAACTAAATGCTCTCAGTCAGCTACTCTGCTGTATTTTAAGAATGTGTAACTTACATTTAGAAAGCAGTTTTTCTTATTTACTTCCCATACATTATTTTCTGACTCAAAAAAAAAAAAAAAGCAAAATGTCTCTGTGATATCTTTATAACCAGCCCTAGTTTGAATTGGTAATTTGTGCATCCAGATTATGCTCAGCAAAGCATGAATCATATAGATCCCATTATGTGATTATGCAAATGCTCTTTAAATATATGATTACAGGCATATATGGGCAGTGAAATTTAATTAATTATTATTACTTAACTCACTTGCTGAATGTAGTTTTATTAACTAACAGTCCACAGATGTGTTTCCTCTATTGATTAATTTACATTTTAATGCCATGTAAAAATAATGAATTATTGTAACAGCAGATGATAAAAACAGAGTTTTTCATCTTGGCCATTCTGATGGGTGTAAGGTAAAAATCTCAGGGTTGTTTTGATTTGCATTTCCCTAATGGCTAATGAGGTTGAGCATTTCTTTAAGTGCTTCTCTGCCATTCGATATTCCTCTCCAGAGAATTCTCTGTTTAGCTCTGTTCCCATTTTTTAAGTGGATTACTTTGTTTGTTGCTTTTCAGCTTCTTTAGTTCTTTATATATACTGGATATGAGTCCTCTGTCAGATAAAGGGTTGGCGATGATTCTTTCCCAATCTGTAGGCTTTCGTTTTGTTCTGACGATAGTGTCCTTTGCTTTAGAGAAGCTTTTCAGTTTCATGAGGTCCCATTTATTGATTGCTGCTCTTAGAGCCTGTGCTGTTGGTGTTCTGTTCAGGAAGTTTTCTCCTGTACCAATGAGTTCTAGGGTATTCCCCACTTTTTTTTCTAGCCGATTTAATGTGTCTGGTTTTATGTTGAGGTCTTTGATCCACTTGGACTTCAGTTTTGTGCAGGATGATAAGTATGGATCTATTTTCATTTTTCTACATGTAGACATCCAGTTGGACCAGCACCATTTGTTGAAGATGCTATCTTTTTTCCATTGTATGGTTTTGGCATCTTTGTCAAAAATCAGGTCTCCATAAGTGTGTGGGTTTATTTCTGGGTCTTCTGTTTGGTTCCACTGATCCACCATTCTGTTTATATGCCAGTACCATGCAGTTTTTATAACTTGCTCTATAGTACAGCTTGAGATCAGGGATGGAGATACCTCCAGAAGATCTTTTATTGTAGAGGATTGTTTTAGCAATTCTGGGTTTCTTGTTATTCCATACAAAGTTGAGAATTTTTCTTTCCAGGTCTGTAAAGAATTGTGTTGGCAATTTGATGGGAATTGCATTGAATCTGTAGATTGCTTTTGGTAAGATGGCCATTTTTACTGTTAATCCTGCCAAGCCATGAGTATGGGAGATCTTTCCATCTTCTCATATCTTCTAATTCTTTCTTCAGAAACTTGAAATTTTTTTTCATACAAGTCTGTGACTTGCTTGGTTAGGGTTACACCAAGATACTTTATGTCATTTGTGGCTATTGTGAAGGGTGTTGTTTCTCTAATTTCTTTCTCAGCCCTTTTGTCTTTTGTATACAGGAGTGCTACTGATTTTTTTTGAGTTAAATTTGTATCCGGTCACTTTGCTGAAGGTGTCTATCAGCTGTAGGAGTTCCCTGGCAGAGTTTTTGGGGTCACTCAAGTATACTATCATATCATCTGCAAATAGTGATAATTTGATTTCTTTCTTTCCCATCTGTATCCCCTTGATCTCCTTCAACTGTCTTATTGCTCTAGCAAGGACTTCCAGCACTATGTTGAAGAGATATGGAGAGAGTGGGCAGCCTTGTCTTGTCCCTGATTTCAGTGAGATTGCTTTAAGTTTCTCTCCGTTCAGTTTGATGTTGGCTATAGGCTTGCTGTATATCGCCTTTACTATGTTTAAATATGTGCCTTGTATCCCTGATCTCTCCAATACTTTAAACATGAATGGATGTTGAATTTTGTCAAATGCTTTTTCAGCATCTAGGGAGATTATCATGTGGTTTTTTTCTTTCAGTTTGTTAATATGGTGGATCACATTGATGGATTTCTGTATATTGAACCACACCTGCATACCTGGGATGAAGCCTAGTTGGTCATACTGGATAATATCTTTGATGTGTTCTTGGATTCGGTTTGCAAGTATTTTTGCATCAATGTTCATAAGGGAGATTGGCCTGAAATTCTCTTTCTTTGTTGAGTCTTTGTGAGGTTTAGGTACCAAGGTGACTGTGGCTTCATAGAATGAGTTTGGTAATATTCCTTCTGTTTCTATTTTGTGGAATAGTTTGAAGAGAATTGGAGTTAGCTCTTCTTTGAAGGTCTGGTAGAATTCTGCGCCGAAGCCATCTGGTCCTGGGCTTTATTTGGATGGGAGACTTTTGTTGACCGCTTCTATTTCTTTGGGGATATAGGGCTATTTAATTGATTTACCTGGTCCTGATTCAGCTTTGGTAAGTTAAATCGATCAAGAAAATTGTCCATTTCATTTAGATTTTCAAATTTTGTTGAGTATAGACTTTTGAAGTAAGTCCTAATGATTGTTTGGATTTCCTCAGTGTCTGTAGTTATGTCCCCCTTTTCATTTCTGATTTTGTTGATTTGGATGGTGTCTTTCTGCCTTTTAGTTAGCTTGGCTAAGGGTTTGTCAATCTTGTTGATTTTCTCAAAGAAACAGCTCTTGGTTTCATTGATTCTTTGAATTGTTTTATTTGTTTCTAATTGATTGATTTCAGCCCTGAGTTTGATTATTTCCAGCCGTCTACTCCTTTTTGGTGTGTCTGCTTCTTCTTTTTCTAGGGTTTTAAAGTGGGCCATTAAGTTGCTTGAATGAGCTGTCTCGAATTTCTTCTTGAAGGCACTTAGTGCTATGAACTTTCCTCTTAGCATTGCTTTCATTGTGTCCCACAAGTTTGGGTATGTTGTGTCTTCATTTTCTTTGAGTTTTAGGAAGACTTTAATTTCTTTCTTTATTTCTTCCCTGACCCAGCTGTCATTTAGTAACAAGTTGTTCAGTTTTCATGTGTGTGTAGGCTTTTTGCTATTTCTGTTGTTGTTGAGGTCCAGCTTTATTCCATGGTGATCAGACAGGATACAAGGGATTATTTCAATCTTCTTGTATCTGTTGAGGCTTGCTTTGTGACTAACTATATGACCTATTTTGGAGAAGGTTCCATGAGGTGCTGAGAAGAAGGTAAATTCTTTTGTGTTTGGGTGTAAAGTTCTGTAAATGTCTGTGAGGTCCATTTGATTCATGACCTCTGTCAGAGATATTGTTTCTTTGTTTAATTTCTGTTTTGTTGACCTGTCCTTTGTTGAGAGTGGAGTGTTGAAGTCTCCCACTATTAATGTGTGGGGATCTATATGTGGTTTAAATTTTATCAATGTTTGTTTTACAAATGTGGGTGCTCTTGTATTTGGGGCATAGATGTTCAGGTCTGTGATGTCTTCCTGGTGGAATTTTCCCTTGATGAGTATGAAGTGTCCTTCCTCATCTCTTTTTATTAATTTTGGTTGAAAGTCTATTTTATCAGATATTAGAATGGCTACTCCTGCTTGCTTCTTGGGTCCATTTGCTTGGAAAGTCGTCTTCCAACCTTTTACCCTCAGGTAATGTCTATCTTTGTTCCTTAGGTGTGTTTCTTGTATGCAACAGATTGCTGGTTTTGTTTGCATATCCATTCTGTTAATCTGTGTCTTTTTACTGGAGAGTTGAGTCCATTGATGTTGAGAGAGATTAATGACCAGTGGCTGTTAGATCCTTTGATTTTGATGTTGGCTGTGTTCATAAGTTTGTGTGCTTGGTTGCTTTTTGTTTTGCTGTAGTAAGGTTAATTATTTCCTGTGTTTTCTTGACAGAAGCTAATTTTCTTGGGTTGTATTTTCCCTTCCAGTGTCTTCTGTAATGCTGGATTTGTGTGTAGATATTGTTGAAATTTGTTTTTGTCATTGAATATCTTGTTTTCTCCGTCTATGAGGACTGAGAGTTTTGCAGGGTATAGTAGCCTAGGCTGACATCTGTGTTCTCTTACGGTCTGCATGATATCTGTCCAGGCCCTTCTAGCTTTCATAGTCTCTGTTGAAAAGTCAGGTGTGATTCTAATGGGTTGGCCATTATATGTTACTTGGCCTTTTTCCCTTGCAGCTTTTAGTATTTTTTCTTTGTTCTGTATACTTACTGTTTTGATTATTATGTGGCGGTAGGATTTTCTTTTCTGGTCAAATTTGTTGGGTGTTCTGTAGGCCTCATGTATTCTTATTGGCCTCTCCTTTAACTTGGGAAAATTTTCTTCAATGATTTTGTTGACAATATTTTCTGGGCCTTGGAGAAGGGAGTCTTCTTCTTCCTCTATACCTCTTATTCTTAGATTTTGTCTTTTCATATTGTCTTGGATTTCTTGGACGGTCTGTGTAAGGAATTTTTTGGATTTAACATTTTCTTTGACAGATACATCGATTTATTCCATTGTATCTTCTACACCTGAGATTCTTTCTTCCATTTCTTGTAGTCTGTTGGTTATGCTTACCTCTGTAGTTCCTGTTTTCTTCCCTAAATTCTTCCTCTCCATTATTTCCTTCATTTGTGTTTTCTTCAATTTTTCCAGTTCTATCTTCTGGTCTTGAGTTTTTTTGTTTACTTCCTTCACCTGTCTACTTGTATTTTCCTGTTTTTCTTTTAGTTCCTTCAACTCTGTTCCTTTTTTTTTTTGTGATTTAATTATTTCTTCTCTGAATGTGGCAAACTGTTTGGCTGCATCTTCCCGTATTTCTTCACAGATGGCTATAATCTGCTTGTCTTTAACTTCCTCCATTTCTTTACGGATAGCCATGATCTGTTTGGTTTTATCTTCCTCTAATTCTTTACGTATTTTATTTGTTTCCTCTATTAACCTCTTCATCAGCCTAGATGTAAGGTCATCTTCTTGATTTTCTATTATGCTGCGTTGTCCAGGGCTGTTCGCCCCTGGATGACTGGGTTCTGGAGATGCCATATTGCTCTGTCTTTTGTTGGTTGATCTTTTACGCTGACCTCTACCCATTTAGCTGTTTTAGGTGTTGGCTGTTAGTTTCTGTGCTTCCTGGACTCCTGAGGTAGGGAGAATCCCCTTGGCTGGAAGATGATTTTTCCTGAAGGAGTCCTCCTCTTCTTTTTGGGTATGGTCACTGTATGGCCAGTGTTTCTCAGGAATTGCCACTGCTCACCTCAGGTATAGACCTGAGTAGTAGCTGTGGTCTTTGTTAGGCAGGGGGGGGGTTTCTTCTCACCCATAGAAGTTCTCAAGACAGCTGCCCCACTGCTGGGTTTCTCGTTATAAATTCAGTGAGCTGCTGCTGTTGTTAGTTTTCCAGGTACAGTCCTCTTGAAGAACCTGCTGATTCCCTAGCTGTGGGGTTTTCTCCCAACAAGGAAACTCAGTCTGTTATCCTGGGGCACACAATTCTGTCCTGGAAAGTGAGAGGAGCACCCAGCAAGTCTCTGGGCCAGAGGCTGAGTGCTCCGCTCTGGGCCTGAAGAATGTGCACCTAGGTTGAGTTGGCGCTGGGGGTGCTGCTCTTGTCTGGAGGCTGGTAACTCAGGGCTCCACTCTGATTGAAAGCTGGGTGCCTCACTTTGGACAGGAAGCTGTGTGTCCCTGTCTGGGATGGTGGCTTGGGCACTGCTCTGGTCCGGAAGCTGTGGGTGCAGCCCTCTTGAAGGCCCAGGGACTCCCACAGTTTTGTCAGCCTAGCTAGGGATAACTGGTTGATACTTGGCATAGTATCTGCTGTAATGGCTTTCTGGCTTTTGTATGTCTGAGGATGCAGCTGTGTGCCCCAGTGCCCTAGGGGAACTCAACAATGGTGGCTGAGCACAGTGCTCCTGCCTGCAGTAGAAACCTAGAGCCTAGTCTGCACGAATCCAGAAAGTCTTTTGGTACTGTGTGTCCTGAGCGCTAAACCTGATGATCCCCCTCGCTGTGGGGTTTCCTCCTGCCAGGGACACCCAGATTTTGCTTTGGGGACCGCTGTTCTGTCTGGGGTGGCGAGTAGAACCCACAGGCACAGATGCCCGCCCATGGCTCTGCCTTTCTGGCCTTTGGGAGCCTAGGCATCTGCCTAAACTGGGTAATTTTCCCGAGACCTTTTCGGGGTGGTGGTATCACTGAGTGCTCTGAGATCAGACCAGCCATTTCCTTCCCTTTGGGTTTGCACCCAACAGTGAAACTCAGTCTTTGGTGCCCTGGGGTCCACAGTTCTATCTGAGGCGGCGAATCAGGCGTGCAGGCAGGCCTCTGTGCTGGAGCCTGAGTTCCCTGGCTCTGGCTCTGGGCTGGCTCCTGGGGCGTCCGCGGAACCCGAGACTTTTCCAGGGGATGTCTGGATGACCTAAGGTCGGTCCCAATTGTTTCTTGCACCATGGGGTTATCTCTCAACTGGAAATTCCAATCTCTGATGTTGTAGTGTACACAGTTCAGTCTGGGACAGTGACCAGTTCACGCTAGCGTGTTGCTATGGGCTGGGGCTGGCGACCAAGCGCCTGGCGGAATCGGGATCTCTTCTGAGGTTTAGCCGGGTGAGTTAAAGCTGATTGAATCCCCCACCGTGGGGTATCCTCTCACCTGGGAAACACAATCACTTGTGTTTTATGGCCGCAAGTTCTGATTGCTGGTCGCTGTGCCGATCCTGCTGTGCTGCTGCTCAGAATGAGAGTCCTTCTGGCGCCGCCATCTTGCCCCGTCCCGAGACTTACACTCTTATTATTTCTTTCTTCCCTTACTGTGTATACTTGGGTTTTCCACTTCTCTATTAAATATGATGAATGTTTCTTTTCTAAATTGTACAATATCAAGACAAATTTTTAAGATTTTACTAGTGCTATATATCATATTATAACATGTTTGGGGGGATTGTTTTCTTCATAAAATTGCATTTTGCTTAAAAATAATACTATAGTATCCATTCTTGTTTCCCTTGGCAGACTTGTCCTAAGAGCTTGTGAAGAGGGCAAGACAAGAGAAGCTATTCCTGAATATGTTATTGGTAATTGATGACAAAGCAAGGAATGTTAATCCTTGAAATGCAATTAGGAATGACATGTAAATGGTGAAACATGGAGACAAGATGATTGAGCAAGAAAAATAGAGTATTTCTAGATGAATAAATAAAATAACAAAATGAATGTTGAAGATTTAGGTACTGTATGACTCCCACAAATCAAAGTTGTTTGTTTCCCACTAAAAATTAGAATAAAAAAAAGTAAATTGCACCACTATTAATAGAGTAGAAAATAATTTAGAGAAGGATGCATGAGTAGAATTGTTGCATGTCTAACAGAGTGGGAGCTACAAAGTAGATAGTGGGAGCATGAAGCATTAGAACACAGTTCCAAGTCAAGGACAAGTACTGAGGGAAACTCTTCATCATTTTTCCTGTGAATGCTGTTACAGTTGGCTTCATCTGTGAACTTGACACAACCCAGAGTCACCTGTGAGGAGGGAACCTCAATTGAAGAATTGACCAGAGCAGATTGGCTTGTTGGCCTGTGTCCTAGATAAGATTTCTAGTGCTCTGATAAATCATCATGACCAAAAACAGCTTGTAGAAGAAAGTATTCATTGTAGTATATACTCTCAACATCACACTCCATGAAGGTGGGAAATCATGGCAGGAACTCAAGGCAGAAACCTGGAGATAGGTCATGGAGGAAAGCTGCTCACTAGCTTACTCCCCATGATTTGCTCAGTCTAATTTCTTATACACATCAAAATCACTTGCCAAGGAGTAGCACTACCACAGTTGGCTGGGGACTTCCATGTCAATCATTATGCAAGAACATGTCAGACAGACTGGCTTATAGGCCAATTTTACAGGGGTATTTTCTCAATTGAGTGTTCCTGTTCCTAAATGAAATGATGCTAGCTTCTGAAAAATTGCCAAAAACCAAACAACAACAAAATCCCCAAACAACAAGCAAACAAACAAAAAAAAACTAGCCAACTGGCCTGTTCTGTGAGGCATTCCTTAATTGCTAGTTGATGTAAAGGGGCCCATTCCACCATGGGAGTGTCTTTGGCAGGTGGGCCTGTGCGGTAAAAGAAAGTTAGCTGAGCATTCAAGAGGGAGCAAGCCAGTAAGCAGCATACCTCTAGGTTCCTGCTTCTGCCCCTGCTAAAGTTCCTGCAGTTTCCCTCAGTGATAGTCTGTAATTTCCTTCTCAGATGGAGAGTAAACCAAATTAACCCTTTCTTCCCCAAGATGCTTTTGCTTATGATGTTTATCATGACCACAAAAAGCAAATTAGGTTTAGAAAAGCTTACTTGACATTGCAAGTAAAGATGATCCAATAGTCATAGAGTTTGGTAGAAAAGATAAAAGCTTCCAAACTTCAAAACAAAGACAAAAACAGAAGGCCCTATCAGGAATAAACAATGTTTATATTCAGAGTAATCATGATCAAGTTTTTAGGAATTAAATAAAAATATTGAAAAGTACTATAATGCACAACCTACAAGGCATTGGGTATTCTTGTATGACAGTTTATTTCACATAATGTTTTAAACCTCAGTCAAAATACTATTGATCACCAGATATCTAGCAAAGCTGCAAATCCGTATCCTAAAATGAATTCAACTTTGAATTGTCTAATTTTATCTTTCTCTCCAATACGCTTTCCTTGGACAATGACTACAGAAGCCTTTGGGAAGAATGAGATGAAGCAGAGCACATTTCTAGAAGTGCACAAAGCCCACCTGGGGGTGCACATTCCACTTTGTTTAAGACTCTGTGTGTCTGAAAGCTGACTGAATTATAGGAGTGAATGAGGAGCACTAACTATATACTCTTGCCTTCCAAGCCAGCCCTCTTGTAATAAGTATACAGCTTTACTCCTTACAGGAAGATGTTGGCAGACATCTCATATGTTTTCTTTCAACAAACACATTGAAAACTAGTTATTGCCAAATATCCCTGAGGCATAAACATATCCTTCATGGCCAATTATCTTTCCTCATGTGGCACATGAGGTCATGCCCATTTTTATTAGGGAGTACAGTTCAACAAGAGTAGTGCCCAAACTGGTTTCATCCCAGTAAGACTCTCATCATGAACTCTCATCCTCAATTTCTGCAAAAATGACATGATTACTACTAGATTTCCTTATGCAACAGGACTCAGTTAGAACTCTTATCTTATACTATACTCAAAGCTCAATGTAGCACAAATTAAAATTTAGTGGCAGAATTGGGGATAATACTCCTTGATACTGTTATTGCCAATGGCATTTAGATTGGACAGCAAAAGTAAGAGTGATATAAAATTGCCCCATGGGACTAAATCAAGATAAAAGGCAACATTAACAAAGAAAAGAATCAACACAATGACAAATCAGGCATGGAATGGACCCAATATTTGTGAGCTACAGGCATAGTAAGCAGCTAATGTCAAAGCATGTGAGGCACATATATGATTCTTTTACCTTAAAATAAAATAACATGGTTAAAAAATAGAGAAGGCTGAAAGATGTGTTTACTAAAGAACATATACAGATGGCCAGAAGACATATAAACAGTGTTTATCACTGAAATTAATCTGGGAAATTCAAGAAGCATCTAGAGAGTTGGTTTAACTGCTCAAGTGTTTTCTGAGCAAACATGGGGAATGGAGTTTGATTCCTAGAAACCATATTAAAAAAAATCTCAGTGCAGCCTTGGACCCTATTCTCACAAAATGATGTAGTGATTAGGACAGACAATAACATCACCTAGTGGTATGCACATACACACATACACACACACACATTCACATTCACACCCATAATGATCCAATTGTTGAATATATTTTTGATTCTATAAGACTGCAACTTTTGCTAGGCCACAAGCCCAGTTAATAATATATGTTGAAGTACCTAAAGACTTAAGATTGGTATTCTACTGTGTGCTTAGCCCATTTGTTTAATAGAACAACGTAACAACCAAACTTATTTGTCTTAAATTTCCCACATAACCAGCCTTTACAAACTAAGCCATTGCAAAGTTTCAATCTTTTTTATTTTATCTTTATTAATTAAAATTTATTCACTTTGTATACCAGCTGTAGCACCCTCCCCCATCCCCTTCTAATCCCACTCTCCCTTCCTCTTCTTCTCCTGTGCTCCTCTCCCAGTCCAATGATAGGGGAGGTCCTCCTCCCCTTCCATCAAATCCTAGTCTATCAGGTCTCATCAGGACTGGCTTCTTTGTCTTCCTCTGTGGACTGGTAAGCCTGCTCCCCTCTCAGGTGGAGGTGATCAAAGAGCCAGCCCATGAGTTCATGTTAGAGACAGTTCCTATTATTGGGGAACACTCTTAGACAGTGAGCTGCCATGGGCTACTTCCTTGCAAGGGTTCTAAGATATCTCCATGCATGTCCTTGTTTGAAGTATCAATTTCAGAAAAGACCCCTGTGCCTAGGCAAAGTTTCAGTCTTAAATTATACACTCCTCTGTGCCACTAACTAAAAAGACAATAATGGATGGTCTAATTAGAGATATGATTACTGTGATAAAACACCGTAACCAAAATCAACTCAGAGAGGGAAATGTTTATTTTAGTTTCCAGTTAACACCCATCATCCAGAGAAGTCAGGGCAAGAACTTTAAGGCTAGAATCTGGAGGCAGAAATTGGTGCAGAGGCCATGGAGGAGGACTCATTGGCTTGCTCCTCATGGCTTGTTCAGCCTAATTTCTAATATACCAGGAGACTATGAGGCTGTTTGTAATGGTTGGGCAGATGCTAACTTTAAAAAGTGGTGGTTGGGCTTATTTTTAGAAGTAGAGATATTATGAATATCACGTGTTCATGTATGTTCTCATGCTACATTTGTTTGGGAGTTGTAGAATGCAATTATATCAATTTCATTTTTTTTGTAGCATATTAAATTGTGGAGGACAAGTTAAGATTGTCCTTTAAACACTATATGATGTGTAACAGGTGAAGAAGAAACATTTTTTTGTGCCAAGTTCATTTTGACTCTAACAATAGAAGAGAAGAAACAGAAAATGATACTGATTATGACGTACTAAAAAGAGCTTCAGAGGACCTGAGAAACTCCTGACTTGTATCAATACTTGCCAGAGAAGGAAGTCAACAGAGTGACAGGAACATCTGCAGGCAGTAGGAGCTACCAGGCTGGTTGCTGTTTATCTGACTGCTGAAACATCCTGGGCTGGGCTGGACTTCCTCTCTTTTCTTTATGACCTCATAAGGTTCCTTCCCCTGCTGCTCCAGATATGCAAATGAAGCATCCTCAGTATTCTTCCCCAGTCAATAACATACCACCAGATGATCCAACCAGCCATTCTCCCTGGGGTATAAATATTCCCCCGCCCTCCTAACAAAGCAGCTGTCCTCCTACTAAGTCTCCCAGTGTTCTTCCCAGTCATGCTCACCACTGCTCAGGATCCTCTTTTGACCCTGGCTGTGCTTGGCCCCAGTCCATCACCCCCACCCTGGACTAGTGAACAAAACCATATCAAGTCAGCAGTTTCTGAGGGATGCAGGCTGCCTGCCAAACAGTTAAGGTTCTATCCTCTTTTTTATTCATATTCCACTTATTAGTAAAGTCATGTGATTTAGTAAAGATTAGTCTCCATACAGCTAACTTATCTCATTTGGAATAATAGTCCATTAATCCATGCTAGTGACAAGCAATGTGTCCAACCTAAAGAAATGATAAACTTTGAGGTGATGTTTGTACTACTGTAACTCGTAGTTAGTCAAGAGGCAAAATTAATCCATTTGTTAGTTGCCATTACCAGCCTTTACTTACTTAGGTTTGTAACTATTTTCATCATGTATTAAAATGATCAACAGTTTTAGTTATTTTTTTCCAGTCTGCTCCAGACATGAATGGCAAGCTCATCAACCATCATTAACATATTTACCATAAATGTTAAGTTTTAGTCAAAGGTTTGAAGCTTTCAAAATCCCTGATATCAATTCACCCCAAACCCTGATGGAAAATATTAACATTGTCTGCTTGTTTAATGCTTGCTTTCCTGGGGATTTCTACTCTTCTCCCCCCATCTTCCTGTTTTCAAACTCTAAACCATATTTGATATCAGACTTTTCTTTTACAATTTTTTAAAAATTTATTTTATGTATACAGGTGTTCTATCTGCATGTACACCTGCACAACAGAAGAAGGCACCACCGTATGGTTGCTGGGAATTGGACTCAGGACCTCTGGAAGAGTAGCCAGTGCTCTTAACCGTTAAGCCATCTCTCCAGCTCTAACACCAGATTTTGATCTTTTAATAAGTGATTCCTGTCTCTGACATGGACTCTAGAAGGAGGGAGAGACAACTCATCTCCCACATTATCATGGGAAATGCTATAGGAAATTAATTTAAAAGACAGGTTAGACTTGTGTATAGTTAGATTGATCATCACATGATGGGCTTAAGCCCCAAGAGCAGGCTTTATCTATCTATCTGGGATCCTTTACAGCAGGAATTCTCAAGATGATAACGGTAACTGTTACACTTAGTGGTTTATGCTTCTACACATCTGCCAACGTGCAATGACTGAACTTGATATAGGTATGTATAATATCATCTGATAGAATTGAGAGATTTAAAAAATGGATATAGAAAGAAAACTTTTAGTTTAGGAATTATAAAGTTATTGTAAAAGAAAACATGAAGCAATATTTGAAAAGTGGAAATATGTTGAAAGTGAAAAATACAAACGTCACAAATCCTAGTGACACTATTGAAGTCACGATGCTGACAAACATAGAGGCAAAGAAAAAAGCTTCTCTTTGTTTTGTCCTTTTTTAATTTTTAATTTTTATTTTTATTAATTACAGTTTATTCATTTTATATCCCACATGTAGCCCCCTCCCCCATCCTCTTCCAATCCCACCCTCCCTCCCTCTTCTTTTCCTATGCCCCTCCCTCAGTCCAATGATAGGGGAGGTCCTCCTCCCCTTCCATCTGACCCTAGCCTATCAGGTCTCATCAGGAGTGGCTGCATTGTCTTCCTCTATGGACTGGTAAGGCTGCTCCCAGCTCAGGACATGACATGAACTCAAGAGTTCATGTCAGAGACAGTCCCTGTTCCCATTACTAGGAAATCCTCTTGAACACTGAGCTGCCATGGGCTACTTCTGTGCAGGGTTCTATCTCCATGCATGGTTCTTGTTTGGAGTATCAGTCTCAGGAAAGACCCCTGTGCCCAGATCTTTTGGTTCTATTGCTCTCCTTGTGGAGCTCTTGTCCCCAGTAGAGTTTTTGTTTGTTGTTGTTGTTTTTTTTTTTTTTTGGACATGTTAACAAGAGGTTTAGTAAAAAAAAAAAAAAAAAGTAGAATCTTTCAGAGGCCATCTTTGGTAGTCTCCTGTTCTGTTACCTGTCTTCTCCTGGTTCCAATGTCTATTGCATTTCTTTTTACTGTATTGTTTTTATGCAAGGTTGACATTTCTTTACACACACACACACACACACACACACACACACACACACACACATTATTTTTAGCTATATCTTAGGAAAGAGCTGTGTAGATGCAAGCTATTCTTCTAATGATTTGTTACAGAAAAATGTTCTGTGGAGAACACATTTGGCTATGTCCACATCTTGAAGTGTTTAATCTGTGTTTCTATTCTGTAGTCTCAGAATTTGGGGCTTCATGTGAAGGTCCATGAGTCATTTTGAACTGCCTTTCACAAAAGACAAGAAATCAGGTTCAATTCATTCTTTACATGTTGATTTCCAAATTTCCCAGCAGTATATGTTGAAGGGACTTTTTTCTTTAAAATATTGCCAGCCACTTTTGTACAAAATCAGATGGCTGAGGTGTGTGAATTCACATGTTGGTCCTCTGCTTCATCTCACTGGTCTATATCTCTGACTTTGTGATATTTCCATGCTGTTATTTTACCGTGACTTTACATTGTATTTAGAAGCTGCACAGTGTAACTCCTCCAGAGATATTCTTTTTATTTAGTATTGTTTTGGACATTTGGGTTTTTCATTTGCTCATGCAAATTTTAGGAATAATTTTCTCTTTACATGAAGGTCATTGGAACCTTTATGGAATTTTGGTGGAATCTGTACATCAGCTTTGGTAACATACCCATTCATACAATATTAATGTATTAATTCTGATTTTTTTTCTCAAGACATTTGCATTCCTCCATAATTCTTTCTGATTTCTATATGGCAGTTTTCTGATTTAGCCCAGGACATGTTAGAAATTATGAATGGCTTGTGTTGAACATTTGGCTTTGTTGGTATTGACATTATAGCAACATTGTCTTTTTTAATCTGTGGCTATGAGCTATGTATTAGTTAGGGTTACAATTATCATGACCAAAAGTAACTTGTGAAGGAAAGAGTTTATCTGACTCTTGTTTTCATGGCAGTGTTCATCACTAAAGCAGGTAGGGCAGAAACTCAAGCAGGATGGGAAACTGGAGGCAGGAGCCAATGAAGAGGTCGTGAGGAGTACTGCATACTGATTTGCTCCTCATCGCTCAGCTTCCTTATAGATCCCAAGACCACCACACCAGCCCAGGTGTAGCATCACCCACAGTTGGCTGGACCCCCCCCCCCTCCATCAATTATTTTTTTAGGGTCCTATAGATTTGCCTTCAGGTCAATCTTCAGAGTCACCTGAGAGGAGAGGACCTCAACTGAGAAAATGCCTTTATAAAACTCTGAGAAGTCTCCATATTCTTCCTGACTATTTTGATAAAATTGCTTTTATTAATTGCCTTTTCAGAGTTTTCATTATTGGTATACAGATACCCACCTGATTCATACATATTGTTTTTGTATCTTAAAGTTTTATAAATTTTGTTTCTTAGTTATAAGTAATTTGATTTGAAATATTTGTTAGTGAACATACATGTTGTATTTCTTGCTTTCTGATTTGATGACTCATTTCTGGTTATTTTCTAATCACTCTAGTTGAGACTTCCAGTGATGCATTGTAGACACTCTTCTCATGTTCTTACTCTTACAGAAGAAATGTTCAGTTCACATTTTTACCATCAAGGATGGTGTTATCACCTCCTGGAAGGCAAGGAAACAGTCTGCAGAGAAACAGTGTGTGCCTGGCCCTCCCTGTGGCTCTCAGACTATTGAAACACAGATCTCAAATAATTATAACTCTCCCCAAATGGTATGTAATGAGAAAGGCTGCCACCCTGGCTCCAGGAGAGAAGGAAGTTTCCTCCCACTGAGGGATTTAATAAAGCGCTGACGGTTTATGAAAACAACTTGCAAGGTAGAGTTAAGTTGAGGCAGTAATAGATCAGGGATGAGCAAGACTGCTTAACTGTGCACAAGTCTTGTGCTCTGCTTAAAACTAAAACTCATAACATGACTTCGAAAATTGAGTTAAGGACATTGGTCTCTTTTATTGCTCCTTTTCCCAATGTGCTCAAAAATAAACCTTCTTTCTGTGCTATTCAGCAACGTTCATCTCTTTTATTGATGATCTCTAATGCCTGTTGACAGTCTATCTGTATATTGTTAAAGTTTGTAATACCTTGTTCACATGGTAGTATGTCTTGATTTTTCCTGGCCCAGAAGAAGAGTTTAATCTATCTTTTACACTTCAGAAGATATTGTCATTTGAAAAGATAATGCAGAAGTGTCTTATGTGTTTGCATTCATCAGACAGAGAAAGCCCAATGTTGAGTCAATTATATATGCACAGTCAATTATATACACATATATATCATAATGAGGCTCATTTATGGTCCAAGTGTTCTGTGCCTCTAAGGTTCACTCAATACTCCTATACAAAAAATTTACGTGGTATGAATTACATATAATTTTCCCTCAAGATTTTGCTATTTTTGTTACTTTTAACACACACCCAAATTAATTTTATAAACTAACCTCTTGGGGGAAGTATTGATATCTTTAGGGTCTATGTTTTTACAAATTAGTCATATTTTACCCTTCAATATATCTTTGCAGCCAATTTTCATTCCAAAAATTACACACATATATGGTTGGGATATTTTAACAAGAAATTCAACAAACAATCCAAACAAGGGGAAAAAGCCTCAAAGGTTTTGTCATGGAAACATAACATAATCCATGACAGCATACTTTTGTAAGTTGATTTTTTGCATAAATAAACAAAAAAAAATCTTAACAGAAAATATTGAAATTATCTTGGAGATAGTCTTTCCTTGAGGTATACGGTCATTCCTCATTTCATTAAGGGTAGAGCCAAGCCACCTAGTTCCAAAAAATATCGAAAGTCTAAAATATAGTAACTCTGTTCTATAATGGAAATCTGAGAAACACTGTTTAAAATCATGTTTAAAATCGCCAGTGGTACGTCGTATTAACAGGCTCTACCCCAGATGATGTCTCTTTCCTCAAGGCCAAATTCACCCAACTATCTCCCAAATGCAATTCTTCCAAGTAGCACCCCAATGCAGGTTAGAATCCCGACATATAAATGGGGGGTGGGGAGGCATCTGGTCTATAACAGAAGGGAGGAAAAGGACACTTCATCTCCCTGGCATTGTCTCCCTAAACTCATTTTTCCAGTTCATTCCTAACCAAAACAACAGACAAGTCCTACATGAGAGGCATTTGCAAAGATTTGGCAGATTATTCAAAATGAGCAATGCACAAAACACAGAATCGCTTAAGAATGTTTTAGGTTCACTGAAGCAATCACTCATCTATGGCTGATTGGTGAAGTCTTCTGTCTGTCTTCACATGATTGGAGGAAGGGAAGGTTGAGAGAGCTGTTTGGGTGGCTTCTTATCACCTTTGACCTCAAGAATGCTTTACCATTTTGTTTTCCAGGGCACCTGGCCTGCTACAAATCCTAGGAGATGTTTCAGGTCCTAGGAAGTTTGAATGGTCTGAAGAACCCCTTTTGGCTTCAGTTTCCCCAGCTTATGCCTGGAGGCTTCTATGTACTATTGAACAGGTGAAACATGTATCTCTAGAGAGCAGCATCATGTCCTAAGAGAACTGAGGATTTGCATTTCACTTTCAGCACTTGCACTTTGAGGTTCTTTTTCAGGTTATCTATCTTATTGTTTTCTTACTTCACCTGAATGTTTTAAAGAAATCCCAATGTATCACTTTATTCCAGTGTTTACAACTTTAGGATAATAATAATAAAGCAAACAAGTCAGGGACATATGTAGCCTTGGATTTTTCACCAAACCTACTTTATTTAGGGTTGTTAGACACCTTTACCTCCCTTCCAAGCTCACCGTCCCTCACCCCCTATACACACCTTAAATAGATTATTAGGGAAAAGGGGTGTAGACCTCTTTTATCTACTTCCTGCTGATTAGGGTTGATGGTTCTTTAGGGGATTACCAAACTCGGTCGTCCGGATAGGAGCAGTCCAATCTGAAGGCCAACACCGAGCAGCAACAGGATTCAGAAGATCGAGGAAAGTCAGTGAAAGCTGAAAAACTCAGCTGGAAGGTCTCTGGAATGCTTCTCTCTGAGAAGGCCAGTTTCAAAGCATAAGGATCAGTGCAGTGATGTCACTCCAGAAGGCGCTGTCTCACTGTGTGGGCCTCTGTATATCTCCTCTCCTCAGAGTCCACCTGTGGATGGTCTCAGCTGGTCAAAGTCAAGCCCCTCACTTGTGAGGGCTCTCAGCAAAACATCATGTGCTCTCTCTCAAGCCAACCTCCAGTAAAACATCACATGCCCAGCTTGTGACAAAACATCACCTGACAAAACTGAGTCTTCAAGGAAACCAGAAAGTCCACTTCAGACATGCCCAATCCCACTGCTAGAGGTCCCACAAAAACACCAAACTAACAGAGAACCTGGAGCAGTCTCATGCAGGCCCTATGCTTGATGCTTCAGTCTCTGCGGGTTCTCTTGACGTCCTCCATATCCTCTGGCTCAGCTCCTAAAATCTGTCCTCAGAGAGGAGAGACCTCATGTGCCTGATCAGCAATCAGGAGAACAGAGTCATGAAATATGAGTGTGTGGATGGTATACAGGAGGCCAGGTGACCTAGCAAATGCCACATGGTTTGTGTAAGCCCTAATGGATGAACAGACATGAGAGCCAGTAGATGTGGTACAATGTTCCTCGCTATTCTTACACAGCATTTTGTCCTGGAGTGAGATTCTCGAGTAGAGCTTGTTTTCTAAACTGTGATGGCGTACTGTAAAAGATAATGTTTCCCTCGTGTTTTCCTATATTTTTCCTGACCACACATCAGTATCGCGAATGTGTTTGGAATGCCTCACACTGTCTAGTCTTAGCAGTTAATGTGTCCTGCACCTGTCCCCATTTGATGCCCGAGGAAGCCTCTCAGGACACCTAAGCAGGCAGTGCACGGCGTGGGCGCCCTCTAGTGGCAGCGGCCTCAAATTAAACCACACATTAGCTGACTAATCCCACCACTGGCCCAGCACATCTGGCAAGCAGGACAGATTGTGGGTGGAGGGTTTTGTAGCCTTGCCTGGCTACAAGAGATGCAAGTTCATACTCTATCCTCCATTTCTGACTGCCCGCACTTGGCTCACCATCATGGATTGCAGAAAGTTTCCATGACAGTAGGTACACAGCCTGCAAGGGGCCCCCAATTCCACCATCTCTATCCACACTCTCTTCCTCCACCCTTCCCCACACCAGATCCCTCTCAGGCCCTTCCCCAACCACCCCCAGTCTACCAGAAAAATCTATTCTGTTTCCCCTTCTCAAGAAGATCAATCTGTCCACCCTAGAGCCCTCCTCTTTACCCAGCGTCTCTGGGTGTATATATGGTAGCTTGATTAAAAATTACTTAACAGCCAATATCCACTTAGTATAACTGAGTATATACCATGTTTGTCTTTCTGGCTCTGGGTTACCACATTCAGGATGATCTTTTCTTTTTGCCCCCATTTGCCTGCAAATTTCATGATGTCATATATTTTTAAATAGCTGAGTAATGCTATATAGCATAAACATGACACATTTTCTTTTTTTTTTAAGATTTATTTTTTATACTGCATGTGCACACCAGAACTCACTTTAGAAGGTTGTGAACCACCATGAAGGTGCTGGGAATTGAACTCAGGACCTTTGGAAGAACAGCTAGTGTTCTTAACCTCTGCACCATCTCTCCAGCCGGACACATTTTCTTTATTCGTTTTTCAGTTGAGGTATATCTAGGTTGTATCCAGTTTCTGGCTATTAGGAATAAAGCTACTATGAACATAGTTGAGCGAGTTTCATTGTGGTAGAATGGAGCGTCCTTTAGGGTATATGCCCAAGAGTATAGCTGGGTATAACTTGGTCTTAAGTAGATTGATTCCTAATTTTCTGAGGAATGTCCATATTGATTTCTGTGGTGTCTATAGAAGTTTGCACTCCCACCAGCAATGGAGGCATGGTCCCCTTGCTCCACACCCTTGCCAGGATGAGCTGTCACTTCTGTTATTGATCTTGCCATTCTGATAGGTGTAAGATGGAATCTCAAAGTAGTTTTGATTCGCAATTCCCTGATGGCCAAGGATGTTGAACTTATTTTTTTTTTTATTAAGCAAATCTTTATTTTCATCCTTCATTGTCAAAGTTTTCTATTTTAACAGTAATTATGACTACCTCTTAATGATAGAATATGTTTTTTTAAGGTATCATGTAAAAATATGTGATACATCAATTAGAATGAGATCTTGTAATATACTTTTTTGTTGACACAGTGCTAGCATAATATGTACAACATATTTCTTTTTTATTTTTTTAAATTTTTATTAATTACACTTTATTCACTTTGAATCCACCCTTTACCCTTTCCCTCCTTCCCTTCCAGTCTCACCCTCCCTCCTTTTTCTCTACGCATGCCCCTCCCCAAGTACACTGATAGGGGAGGTCTTTCTCTGCTTTCTTCTATTCCTAGTCTATCAGGTCTCATTGGGACTGGCTGCATTGTCTTCCTCTGTGACCTGGTAAGGCTGCTCCCTACTCAGGGGGAGGTGATAAAAGGGTAGGCCAATCAGTTCATATCAGAGACAGTCCCTATTCCCATTATTATGGAACCCACTTGGACACTGAACTACGTGTCTGTGGTCATGGCTATGTCTGTGCAGGGGTTCTAGGTTATCTCCATCAATGGTCCTTGGTTGGAGTATCAGTCTCAGAAAAGACCCCTGTGCCCAGATTTTTCAGCTCTGTTACTCTCCTTGTGGAGCTCCTGTCCTATCTAGGTCTTACTATTTCCCACTTCTTTCATAAGATTCCCTGCATTCTGCTCAAAGGTTGGCCATAAATCTCAGCATCTGCTTTGATACCCTGCGGGGTAGAGCCTTTTAGAGGCCCTTTGAGGCAGGCTCCTGTCCTGTTCCCTGTTTTCCCATCCTTCTGAAGTCCGTCCTCTTAGCCTTACTGAATAGGGGTTGAGCAATTTAGCCAGAGTCCTCCTTCTTGATTAATTTCTTTAGGTGTACAGATTTTAGTAGGTTTATACTCTATTATATGTCTAATATCCCTTATGAGTGAGTATGTACCCTGTGTGTCTTTCTGCCCCTGGGATACCTCACTCAGGATGATATTTTCCAGTTCCCACCATTTGCCTGCAAATTTCATGACTTCCTTGTTTTTTATTGCTGAGTAATATTCCATTGTGTAGACATACCGTAATTTCTATATTCGTTCCTCAATTGAGGGGCATCTGGTTTGTTTCCAGGTTCTGGCTATTAGAAATAAAGCTGCTACAAACCTGGTTGAGCAAATGTTCTCATTGTGTACTTGAGCATCTTTTGGATATATGCCTACGAGTGGTATAGCGGATCTTGAGGAAATGCTATTCCTAATTGTCTGAGGAAGCACCAGATTGATTTCCAGAGTGGTTGTACAAGTTTACATTCCCACCAGCAGTGGAGGAGGCTTCCTTTTTCTCCACAACCTCTCCAGCATGTGTTGTCAGTTGAGCTTTTGATCTTAGCCATTCTGATGAGTGTAAGGTGAAATCTCAGGGTTGTTTTTGGTTTGCATTTCCCTGGTGACTAAGGACACTGAACATTTCTTTAAGTTTCTCTGCCATTCAAGATTCCTCTATTGAGAATTCTCTATTTAGCTCTGTACCCCATTTTTTTTAAATTGGATTACTTGATTTGTTGCTGTTTAAATTCTTGTGTTCTTTATATAGTCTGGATATTAGCTCTCTGTCAGATAGAGGGTTGGTGAAGATCCTTTCCCAATCTGTAGGCAGTCGTTTTGTTTTTACAACAATCTTTTGCTTTACAGAAGCTTTTCAGTTTCATGAGGTCCCATTTATTGATTGTTGCTCTTAGAGCCTGTGCTATTGGTGTTCTGTTCAGGAAGTTGTCTCCTGTGCCAATGAGTTCAAGGCTCATCCCACTTTTTCTTCTAAGCTGTTTAGTGTGTCTGGTTTTATATTGAGCTCTTTGATACACTTGGACTTTAGTGTTTTGCAGGGTGATAAGTATGGATCTATTTGAACTTGTGTTTCTTGGCCATACCTGATTTCTTGAGTTCTTTATATATTTTGGATATTAGACCTCTATCAGATGTGGAGTTGGTAAAAAAAAAAATCCATTCTGTGGGCCACTCCTTTGTCCAATTGACAGTGACTTTTACCTTACAGAAGTTTTCAGTTTCATGTGGTCCCATTTATTAATTGTCCCATGTACCAGTTGTCTACAGTGCCAAGGCCATTCCCTACTTTATTTTCTATCAGGTTCAGCATGTCTGGTTTGATGTTGTGGTCTTTAATCTACTTGGACTTGAGTTTTGTGGATGGTGGTAAATAAAGATTTATTTGCATTCATCTATATGCAGACATCCAGTTGAACCAGTACCATTTGTTGAAGATGTTTTTCTTTTCCATTGTGTAATTCTCTCATGTGCGCATACATGTAAGGAGTTATGCCTGTGTCTTCAGTTTGATCCCACTGATCAACGTATCTGTTTTTATGTTAATACCACATGTTTTTGTGTTTTTACTAGTTTAGCTCTGTAGCACAGCTTGAAATCAGGGAAGGTGATACCTCCAGCAACACTTTTATTGTTCAGGATTGTTTTAGCTATCCTGGGTTTTTGTTTTTCTATTTGAAGGTGAGCATTGGCCTTTCTTGGTCTGTAAGAAATTGTATTGGAATTTTGATGGGAATTGCAGTGAAGTTAGAGATTGCTTTTGGTATGATGGTCATTTTTATTATGTAAATTTTTACAAACCATGAGCATGGAGATATTTTCATCTTCTGATAGCTTCTTCCATTTCTTTCTTCAAAGTCTTGAAGTTTTCATCATACAGGTTGCTCACATATTTGGTTAAAGTTACCCCCAAATATGTTCTATTGTTTGTTGCTACAGTGAAAGGGACTATTGCAATGATTTTTTTCAGTTCATTTGTCATTGTATATGGGAGGTCTACTCATTGTTTTAAGTTAGTCTTGTGTCCAGCCACTGTGCTGAAAGTGTTTATCAGCTGTGGGAGTTCCCTGGTGAAATTTATAGAGTCACTTATGTATACGACCATATCATTTGCAAATGTGTATGAGAGATGATACAGCAATCACAAGCATGGAAGGGCAAAGTACCACCAGGAAGCAACCCAAACAATGTGTCTGGGGCCTTGGCTCACTCAGTGGAGAGTGTGCAAAGTGTGGGGCCATTTCCAGGAACTTCATATGCTTGTCCCAGGCCCTTTCTGCATGGCTCTTGGTATTGGAATATCCGGGGCCTGCTGAGGTAGGAGGATAGGCTCTGCTGGAACTATTGCCCTGGCTGCTATTAATTTTGATGTTAATCTGGCATCTAGTCATCTGGGTTTGGGGTGATTATAGGTCTAGGAGTCGTGAGCTGATCCACAGAGTGTGTGTGTGGGAGAGATGGTCCTGCAACTGGTCTGCACACATGGATGAGGGGGAGATGCCATCCCTCACTCTCACTCCTTGCCACCTGTGACAGGTGGGAAACCTGGAGCCAGGGCCATGAAAGCTGGAGGGCCGGACCTGTCCCTCAGCTGCTGCAGCACTTTACAAAGTGGGCCCTGAACCTCACCTGAGCAGCACAGTGGAACAGGATCTGCTAACCTGCTGCATGGCCCCGAGGGCATGAGAGAGAGGGCATGGGAGAGATGGTGCTGCCCTTGTCTCCTGAGGCACTGGAAGAGCTAGCCCTGGCGGTACTGGACCCTGGACATGTGTATTCAGGAAAGGTGGAAGTCTGACCAGCTCACATACCTCCTAGGCCCAAATCCAGGCTATGATCCAGAGCTTTGAGTTGGCCACTCCAACATCTACCCCATAGGACCGCTGGAGCACATGAAGGAGCCAGTCCTTACTGATTCCTGAGATGGAATCTCAGCATCATTTTGATTTGCATTTTCCTGATGACTAAGGAAGTTGAGCTTTTCTTTAAGTGCTTCTTGGCCATTTGAGATTCCTCTTGAGATTCCTCTTGAGATTCCTCTGTTGAGAACTCTTTGTTTAGTTCTGTGCCCCAGAACTAAATGATTGGGTTATTTTATTTATTGGTGTTTGATTTCTTGAGTTCATTATAATTTTGGGTCTTAGCTCTTTGTCAGCTGTAGGATTGGTGAAAATCTTTTCCCAATCTGTAGACTGTTGCTTTGATCTATTGACAGTGCCTTTGCATGATGGAAGCTTTTCAGTTTCAAGAGTTCCTGTTTATTAATTGTTGATCTTAGAACCTGAGCTGTTGGTGTTCTGTTCCGGAAGTTGTCTCCTGTACCCATGAGTTTGAGGCTCTTCTTCAACTTTTCTTCTAATAGATTTAGTATATCTGATATTGAGGTCTTTGATCCACTTTGATTGGAGTTTTGTGCAGGGAGATAAACATGGATCTACTTACACTTTTTTACATGTAGACATCCAGTTAGACCAGCACCATCTTTTGAAGATGCTGTCTTTTTTTCCATTGTATGGGTTTGGCTCCTTTATCAAAAATCAAGTGACCATAAGTGTGTTGATTTCTTTCTGGGTCTTCCATCGATCCCATTGATCAACCAGTCTATTTCTATTACAGTATAATGCACTTTCATCACCATGTCTCTGTAGTACAGCTTGAAGTCAGGGTTGGAGATTCCTCCAGAAGTTCTTTTGTTGTATAGGATTGTTTTTGCTATTTGGAATAGCAAAAGTTACAATGTTCCATGTTTCCTCTTCTATGTGGATGTTAACTTTTAAACTTCCTCTGTGTGTGCTTCCATCCATATACCACAGAGGACAGGTATATAATGAGGGTCTAGGGTAGAGGAGGGAATTTCTAAGGAAGGGGAATTAGAACATAGTGTTATAAAGAGACTGAATGGATGAAATAAGGAGGGAAGTAATAAAGGGAAAGGAGGGAATATCGAGAAGGACAACTACCACTAAAGGCCTTTTGAAAAGCCATGTAGAAACCTACTGCTATAGAAGCTTCCTAAAATATATACATATATGAAATGAATATAAATAAAGTCTCCGTGTAATGGAAAAAAATGTCTGAACTAGAAAATCTTATGCCGCCAAATAAACACTTCTATTCCAGGAATGTGCTACATCTCGTTGAATCATTAGCAAAGGTGTCCCATGGACCCTCTTGCTAACATCACAGGCTAACGCAAAGGCTAGAGTTTGCTTTCCACAGCCTGATCCTACTGGTCCTATTGATCCTGATCCTGATCCTACTGCTGAGGGCAATGTTTACATCATCAAACAACAGGTGTCAAGCTGGTTTATACTAGAAGCTTCACTCCTGCTAACTGGCATTCATGGTACGGGAAGAGTCTGTATTCCACCAGGAGAAAGGAAATTATCCAAACCATGCATCTACTGCACCCTACGACAGTAACCTGCCCACAAAATAGACTGCTACGACAGTGACACAACTGCTACAGGAGGAACCAACAACTTCACTTCAATTTAAGAGCCATGAAATAAAACCATACCAGATATGGCTAAAGTCACCAACACTTAAGACTAGGTAGATTATGGGGGTAAGGGAAAATATTTTGTGGGCCTCAAGTGACATTTTTCTATACCCGTAGATCAGTGTATTTCTCAATCCTCATCAGAGAAGCTTCTTTCAGTTTATGAAAATTAAAACAGAGACCCTCAAGTGGACAATGTACCGAGAGTGAGAAATACTGAAGAACTTGGTTTTAAAATGGAATGTTTCTATCAACTCATTCTGCTCAAGGTTCAGGGATATATTTGGAAGAGGAAGCAGAAAGACTGGAAGAGCCAGAGGTGACAGAGGACTCTAAGGAACCAGTTCTTCCAAATCAAACAGAATTGATGCACAGAAGAGCTCATACACATAGTGGCAGCACACACAAGAGCTGCACAGGTTCATGGTAAGTGAGGTCCTAGCACCAAGAGAGGGAGGTGGACATCGAGTTGTAACACAAACCAAGAAACTATTTTCAATTAATACCTCCTGTAAATACGACAATCGGTTTTCTGCAATGAATGCCACTGGGTGACCTCAGCCATACTCCAGAGCAACCCCATGTTTTGGTGTCGTTGGCCTTTTGTTTTGCTTGGGCTTTGTGTTGTTGTTGTCTTGATATCCTTTTCTTCAGACCTTTGTTTTGTTGTGTTTGGGGGAGGAAATCATAAGAGAACAAATATAAAGTTGGTTGTGTAGAGAGTGTGGAGGATGTGGGAGGTGTTAGGGAAAGGGAATGACATGATCGAAATCTATTGTATGAAAAAAATAAAACCTAAGATAGAAAAAGGAAAATAACATCAGAAAATCAAAATACTCAGGGAGAGCTGTAAAGCAGCAGCAGGCACTCTAGGTAGTGCCAAGAGCACAGAGTCTACCGGAATTTCCTCATGTCTTTGTCCTAAATACGACACGCAGACAGCCCTTGCTGTAGTACTTACTGATCTTTTAATATTAATAAAGAATGTGCTTGAAGATTATTCAAAAGTGATTACTTTGTGTTGTCAGAATTTCTTTTCAAAGCAGTTCTCGGTTTAGGGGGTAAACTGAGGCAAGAGGCCAGAATGGAATTACGTCCACAGAACCAGTACCCCTTGGGCACTATGCTTTATCCTTCTTCTTACTCACAGAGACTACAATTACAATCAGAAAGTTTTTGGGTTCAGCAAATGACAGAGCACCAGGGAGAGGCAGGGCGGCCTCAGGGATGGAGACAGAAGGAACTTTTCCCCTGATAAGCCAAACTCCTGAGTGTGACATCCTGACACCTTGCTTGAGCACAGGGACTTGGGGTTGATAAAAGGGCCTGGCTGGTGCTGTGAGGACAGTGACCCTGAGTCCTGCACAGACTGCACAGGTGAGTGCTGCATGTCATGGTGGATGAGGCTGCATTTGATGTCAGAAAAAGCCGTGGAGGGCTGAAGTGTGGGAGAGAAGGATGTGGGCTCCCTGTCACTCTGGAAGAGGAAAGTGGCAGGATTCAGGGAGGAGATGGACTATCATTTCCAACCTGCAATCCAGAATTGTGTCATTGTCCACAAGGAGTGTGTGCGTGGTCAGAGCTGCTCCTTCCCCTGGGCAGGCAGGGGGAGGAGACAGAGGCAGCTGCAGTGCAGCTGGAGTAGGAAGCTATTGCTTACTCAGCTTCTGCACAATCTTTGTGTGATTTTCCCTCCAAAGACTGAGAACTTTGATCTGAGCTGTATGACTTCTGGTGACTTCAGTTTTTCAGAGATGAAGCATTCTTTCTTTACCCAATGTAAACCATGTCAACCAAGGAATATGAGAATTGTACATAAAACAGACATGGGGGTATATACTAACACTAACAACTGATTGAAAAAATGAATCTTTAATGCATGATGGGAACATTGCCAGTCACTATTCATGCCAGGTCTTTGCTTACTAAAATACACCTAAATTGCACAAAGCATAATTTACATATTAAATTCTTTTTAAAGAATCTAAATAAATACACTAAAAAAATGATATGAACTTTAAAAGCCAGAATTTTAATTCACACTAGGTGGTCTCAAACATGTTCTGTGAGTCCTAAACTTTATATCTCCAAAGTTTTCATTTCAGTCAAGTGTCTAAAATACGTGTAACACAGACTGAGTTGGTTGATTCTAACGTGGTGGAAATAAGAAGCGTGTGACTGCTAATTAAAATGCACAGATATCTTCAAAGAACAGTGGTGAAGAGCACTCAGTGCTCTTCCAGAGTTCCCTCATTCAACTGTCATCACTCACATGGCAGCTAACAGTCATGGGCAAGTCTTGTTTCAGCAATCCAGTGCCTTATTCTGGCATCTGCAAGCACCAGGCACACAGCAGTGCCTACAACTGCATGCACGTGAAACACCCACACACAACAATGACTATTTAAAATAAACAAAATAACATATAAATGTCTCTCTGACAGTTTCTTGAATTGATGTAAATGAGTATTTTTTTTTAGTCCAGAAGTGACACTATTTAGAAAACAGAGACAGCTTCCTTATTTCAATATATGTTATTGGTATCTCAAAGAACCAAGAAGAATATATTTAATAATGCACAGGCATAAAGATCATTATAGATGTAAGGAAAATGAAACTTATATACATTGATAAATGTATTAAAGATAGTTCATTATAATCAATGGGTCTCTGGGAGCTTGGAAATTTACCTGTGCATTCAAGAAATCATTCACTGAATTAGTATTCAAAACTGGATTGGCCTCCCAGAACTTTAAGGAAAGAAAACAACCAAATCATCTTTCCTGAATAGCCTTTTACTTCATCTCTGTGGTTTACATAGATAGTATAACCATGTCACTCAGTTAATGGCTTATGCATAAGCCATTTTATATCACCCCATAACAGGCTGTATGCAAGGTAACTGATGCACACTTCTCAGCACAGAGGGGTTCATATAAACAGACAGACAGACAACATAGACCTTAGGGTTCAGCGAAATTGTAGGAGACATATTTGTGACCTGTGGGCAGCACTTAGCTATGAAGGATCATGGCTGGAATCAGATCAGGAAGGGAACATGATGTGTTCTCTTGTGGCAGGGTGAGTGCCACTGTTACATTTGCTCAGGAGAAGCTGAAAGCTATCCACAGATAAATTTGGTAAGTAGCAGAGAAAACTAAATTGTGGAAGACAAATAGACCTAGGGTTTCCACATAAAACTATTTTATGATTTGTGAAAATGGAGTCAACATGAATACATTCAGATTGTAAGCCTTATTTTAACTTTAAACAGAATGAGAAAACAGAAAAGGGGTACAATGTGTAAAATTACACATATCGGTATGAGGTATTAGGTTACTTGTCATTCATAGCAGATATCATTACTGACTCTTAAAATCACCAATTTGATGAACCTTGGAATAAAATAGAATGTACCTTTGTATGATGTCCAAAAGAACAATGCATAAGCTGAGAGCTGAAATTTTATGTTTCCTTGGGAATTGTCATAAAAGCACAAAAGTCATGGGGTGGGTTGTCTTTAATACAATCCCACACATGAGATGATAGGGAACAGGAGTTAATTACACCATCCTGCTCAAGACAAGAAGATGGACACACTGTTGTCCTACCTAATTAATCTATGTGTTATTTGTTGCCAAGGTCAGTTCAGAGTTGGAGACAAAGAAAAGCCACATGACTTTCCTGGAAAGCAACCCCATCTGGGCAAGTATTTCACTTCTTTGAAGAGCTTCAAGTTTCTATTAGCTCAATATTTACTTTACAGATGAGTGTGTACACGATGGCAAAGTGGATCTGAGAAGAGAGATATCTAAACTGATACTCAATATCATGGCTTAGAAACTGAGTGATGCTGTCGTTTGTGTAGATATTCTCGTGGGAAAGATTTAGAGATGAAGAACATAAAGAACACTCTTCTGGAAAGG
Organism: Psammomys obesus; assembly: GCF_907164565.1. Classification (NCBI taxonomy): domain Eukaryota; kingdom Metazoa; phylum Chordata; class Mammalia; order Rodentia; family Muridae; genus Psammomys; species Psammomys obesus. Next base: position 128,388 of record NW_026590628.1, on the reverse strand, counting down.
CAGCGAAGGCATCAGCATGGTGCTCAGGTCCAGTTGTCATCCTCGTGTCCATGTTAGTCAAAGTAAGAACAGAAGGTTCAAGAACAAAATGAGGCATCTCTAAACAATGAACTCGATGCATTATATACTATGCTGCACAGGTCACTAAAGAAAACAGAAAACCCACAGGCATGAACTATACCATCTTTACTTCCTTATGTTTCTCAGAAGGTTTTTCCTAGATTTAACCATGAAGATAATTTGGAGTGACCTCATCCAGAGAATTATTTTCATTTCACTTATTGGACTTGGAGTTTTAGGGAACATCTTTACATTTGTGAGATATGTGTATGTTTTCATGGGTCCTGAGAGAAAAAATACAGATGTTATTCTAATCAACTTGACTTTTGTAAACACAATAATTATTTATTGCACTGGAGTCAGAGACATAGCCACAGTTTTTTATATTAGAAACTTCCTAGGTGATGTTGGCTGTAAAGCTATAGTTTATCTAGAAAGAGTTGCCCGTGGCCTCTCCATCTGCACCACCTCTCTCCTCAGTGTGGTCCAGGCTGTCACCATCAGTCCTAGGACCAGCCTTTGGAGAAAGCTCAAACCACAGACTGTATGGCATGTTCTAGCCTTTCTCCTTCTCTTTTGGATCTTTAATTCCCTGATAAGCTCCAACTTGCTCCACTACATCACAGCAGGCAGTAGCATGAACAGGTCTGTAGTTGGGATGTATACTGTGTATTGCTATATGCTGCCATCCAGGCACACAGTTAAGTGGCTTTTCCTCTCTCTCATGACTCTTCGTGATGTCACTTTTCAGGGTCTCATGGGCTGGAGCAGTGGGTCTGTGGCTCTCCATCTCTATAAACATTACATACATGTTCTGTACCTTCACAGCTCCAGGTCTGCACATAATTCCAGGCCAGAAATCAGAGCTACAAAAAGTGTTCTCACTCTCATGACCTGCTTCCTTTTCTTTTATTGGGCAGATTTTATTTTCTCCTTCTACATAGGTTCCACTGTGACACATGATTCCACAGTGCTAAATATTAAAGCATTTTTAATACTTAGTTATGCTGCGCTCAGTCCCTTTGTCCTGATCGTCAGGGATGTTCGTCTTGTTAAGCCCTGCTGTGTCTCCTGAGAAATAATAAATTCTTTTTAATATGAAATTTTTTTATTATCTAAAGCTATATGCACTGGAATGGGTTTGCCTCACCATTTTAATGTATCAGCAATAAATTGATTGAGAGAATAGATTATTTCTTTTACAGTCAACTTGTCTTAGATAAATCAACACTGGTTCATACTCTAGGAAGTTGGAAGGGATTTTTATTATCCCACCATTTCACCATTTCTCTCATGAAGTTTAGCTTTCTGCGTCCATCATGAGGAAATGCAGGAGGGCATGCAGTCACCCAAAATTAGAATTTTATTTTCCTCATGCCAGAGTTTAACTTTTACAAGGACTTGCAAACTTTTTCTACCTTCCTGTTTCTTCTAATGTACTTTTGATTCCTCACCTTTTTCACACAGGGGCTGTCTCTGACATGGTCTCTTGCCTGCTCTTTGATTACTTCCCCCTGGTGAGGTGGTCTTGATAGAGGAAGAGGATACAGGCAGTCTTGATGAGACTTGAGAGGCTGGAGTCAGATGGTATGAGAAAAGGATCCCTCTTTCTGAGGACTAGAGGAATGAAAGAGGGAGGAAGACAGACAGAGTGTGGGGCCAGGAGGGGACAAGAGAAGGGTCTACAATCAGGATGTAAATTACAATAAATGAATTTAAATAAATAAATAAGAACAACCCCCCCCCCAACCAAAGCACTTACTCTATCCCAGTGGCTATTCTAAACCAATAAACAGGAGAGTAAGTGAATAAGAAGGATGTTGGGAAATATTCTTTATCTGAAGGCCTTTTGCAAAGTGGAGTAGACCAGGGAAATAAACTATTTCACCACAGCTAGTAAAAGCTGCCAGCAAAAGCACTAAAGAATGGCTAAGAATAAATACTGTAAGTCAATTCCAAACACATTCAAGAAATTGATATGTGGTCACAAAATAAGTAAGAACTCTCAGGGGAAATTTCATCTCTCAGAGATTCTCATCAAGGTTTGGAAGATAAGCTCCACAGGAGAACCTCACTCTTGTGCACAGTGCTGTGTGAAAATACATCAGGAACATTGTTCCACAGCTACTGGCTCTCACTTCTGTTCACTCATTAGGGCTTACACAGAACATGTGTCATTTGCTAGGTCACCTGGCTCTTGCATGCAAGCCATGCACTCAAGGGCTCCACATGGGGTGCAGCTGTGGTCATAGGGACAGCAGTCCTGAAGGCACAGAGGGAACTGCCTGCTGAAGCTCATACAGTTTTTCCTTGTATGGCAACAGGACATTGGGCCTCTGAGGACTGCTTAGCCTCCAACCCAGGCATATACTGAGGGCCCGGATATAACTTCGACCACACATCATCTAGTATACCCGTCCTGCAGGCTTCAGAGGGAAGCTCCTGACAGTGCCCTGTGTGCACTGACTGCTGTATTGTTGTGTGGCAAAGGGCGTTTGAACAAAGCTGTCCACTTGCAACTTGCAAGAAATGGAAAAACCTCAACAGTCACTAAGAAGTACAAAATAGCACCTGGTTGGGGTTCCAACACCACACTCGTTTACTGGTCAAACATTGACCTCTCCAAAAGAACACATGAAAGAGTCTTGGCTTGAGGTTTTTGAAATTTTAATGTCTACCTAGATTAAAAACCACCTTGTGGAGAATGGCTGCCTAATACTTATGAAGCATGTGTACACTTCCACCTTTAAGACTGAGAAAAGCATGTAGAAATTGTTGTCATCCTCTTGGCATTTTCTAATATGATCATTAATTGTAGCATAGGAATTAAAGGCATAGCCACAATGTTTTATTTCAGAATTTCCTAAGAGATATTGGTTGTAAAGCTCTGGATTATCTGGCAAGGATGGCTTTGGGTCCTCCCGTCTGCAGCACCTCCTCAGCAGGGTCCAGGCTGTCATTATCTGTCCCAGAACTACTCTTTGGACAGCATGGAAAGTTCTTCTCCCCTTGCTCCTCTTTTGGACTGTTAATATTCTCATAAGCTATAACTTACTCTGCCACATCAAAGCAGGCAATGTCTTGAACAGGTCTATACCTAGAATGTTCATTGGCCACTGCTCTATGCTGCCATCCAGACATATCACCAAGTGGCTTTTCCTCTCTCATGACTCTTTGTGATGTCATCTTTCAGAGTCTGATGGTCTGGAGAGGTGGTACCATGGCTCTCCATCTGTATAGTCACCACAACCGTGTCCTCTACCTTTACAGCTCCACGTTTGCCAACAATTCCCCCCTAGAAATCAGGGCTCCCTGGAATGTTCTCATTCTTATGACCTGCTTCCTTTTCTTCTATTGGGTAGATTTTATGTTCTCCATCTACATAGGTTTCACAGTGACATATGATTCATTTTTACTAAATATTAAACCATTTTTAGAACTTGATTATGTTGTTTTCAGCTCCTATGTTCTGATTAGCAGAGATTTCCATATTTTTAATGTCTTGTATGCTGACTGAGAAGTGTAGAAATTATATTCTGTGTCTATTCTGTATGAGCTAAAAATATGTACATTGTAAACTGCTTTGTCCTGATGAATTTTAGTTGTGGGGACATAACGTTTGCTTTATAGCTTAGGCTGACCTGGCTGTGTAAGCACAGACTGATCTTGAGCTGCCTCAGCATCCCAAAGGCTGGATTACAGCCATTCCTCACTAAAATGCTGTTTGTCTTAGTGATGTAATGTACAATAATGATAAATTAAATATTATAATGATATATTTTTCTTTTTAAAATGTATTTATTTATTCCCGATTGTAACCCCCTCCCACTTCTCCTCCCATCTCACCCTCCTTCTGTTTTCCCTGTATCCCCCTCAAGTGCCCCTCAAATGTACCACCGACTGCCACCTTCCCATCCCATCAAGTCCTATCAGGACTGAGTGCATCCTCTACCACAATGGCCTGCCAGGCAGCCCCATCAGGGGGAAGTCATCAAAAGGCTTGCAAAAGAGTCCTTGTCAGAGATAGCCCTTGCTCCCCTTGCTAGGAGACTCATATAAAGACCAAGTGGTCCATCGTTTATATAGGTCCAGTCTATACATAGTCCTCAAACTAACTCCTTTTCTAATCTTTTCTAAACTTCTGGCACCTTCAAATTCTCTGACTTGTTCTGTCTTCATCTGTGTCTAGCTTGTTCTCTCATTCAACCTCTCTCTATAAAACTCTCCCAGTAAAACTGCCTCTATCTTTCTGCCTTGCCTCTTAAATGGCTTCCCTTTTTTGCCTTGGGCATATTCTATTCTATCAAGTCTTTCTCTGATTTGTCATTGTTTTGGCCACTTAATTAGCCATAAGTTTCAAACATGCTTGCCTCCTTCTACAAACTAACTTTTCCTTCATTGTTTGGGATTAAGCGTGTGTACCACCATGCCTGTACCTAAACTTTTCTTTACTTGACAGCTATATACAAAGCTGGCCTTGAACTCAGATTTACTTGCCTCTGACTCCTGGATTATAGGCGTGTTTGTATTCTAGCCAGATCACACTTACCTGCAAGATCTTTGGATGTGGTCTCTTGGCAGCAGGTCATACAGACCTGGAAGGTCTTTCGATGCGATCTCTTGCCAGGACAGCCTCTAAATTAAAATCCTTTTACATCTTGATGCTTTCCAAGGTAGATTGCAGGTGCTATGCCTAGATCACAAGAATCCCAAGAGACCACCAGGAAAACAAGTCCAGTGCAAACACACAAAAGGTGTTTATTGAAGCTCGAGCTTGGGCTATCAATTGTCTCTAATGCATCAGTTCAGAAAGAGCAGCCCTGAGCTTAGGGAGGGTAATTTTTTTTTTTTTTGCAATTGCAAGAGAGCTTTATTACAAGAGTGATCAAACTTGGAACCCAAGTCTCACTGGCGCAGAAGTAGAGAAGTGGGACCCTGAGCTCTGGGTGAACAGGATTTTTTTTTAATTAATTACACTTTATTCACTTTGCATCCCCCCAGAAGCCCCTCCCTCCTCCCTTCCCAATCCCACACTCTCACCCTCTTCTTCACTCATGCCCCTCCCCATGTCCACTGATAGGGGAGGTCCTCCTCTCCTTCCTTCTGATCTTAGTCTATCAGATCAAATCAGGAGTGGCTGCATTGTCATCTTCTGTGGCCTGGTAAGGCTGCTCCTCCCTCAGGTGAAGGTGATCAAAGAGCAGGCCAATCAAATTATTTCAGAGGCAGTCCCTGTCCCCATTACTATGTAACCCACTTGGACACTAAACTGCCATGGGCTACATCTGTGCAGGGGTTCTAGGTTATCTGCTTGCACGGTACTTGTTTGGAGTATGAGTCTCTGGGAAGACCCCTGTGTTCTGGACAGAAACTTCACAAGGAGAGCAACAAAACCAGAAATTTGAACACAGGGAGGGTAAATTTTTAAAGAGAAAAACAGCAAGTAGGAAATCTATGCCTTAGGGTTACAGGATTGGGTAAGAGGGGAGTGGGCAGACTGAGGTAAATTGAACTTTAAGCTTATTGTTTCAGGCCAGTTGGCCAATCCTGAAGAGAAAAACAGGCTATTGAAAAAGAAACACCTTGACCTAGGCAAGACCCAGAACTATGTATGTACTTTTATGTCACTGGTTGGCTCCAGGAGCAGGGCCTAACTATTCTTGTCAAGGTCTTCCAGTGGGCCTATTTGCTCTTGCCAAGTTTCTCCTGTGATTTTTCACTTGCCAGTTTTCTTCTGTGGGTATTTGTATTTGCCAATTTCCTGGTGGAGGAACTTGGATCAACTAAAGGACATGGCCATTCAAAATGGTGTTTGAAAGACAAGATGGAGTTAGTTCTGTTCTTGAACTTTCACAGGAAGGAGAATAACTTGCTGCAGTCTACTGCCATGGGATCACGGAAATCTGTGAACATGGACTGTGTAGTAACAGCTTCCTTCAGCAAAGCAAGTTGGTCATGGACTGAAATGAAAACACATCCTGGGTGTAATGGATACTATATCATTTCAGGAATTCTGAAGTCAAATTTGAATTTTCCTCTGGTTTTCCCATTTCTTTTTCCTCAATCTTGTTAATAACTGTGTCAGTGTGATCAAGTTGATTTTCTTATTTCTAGAGTGTACAGGAGTTTACTATTTCTTATCTAAGAACCGTAACAACACATCTCCCATATAGCCATATTCATATATAACACTATGTTACGGTAAGGAAAACTGTGATGTTTGATCCCTGAGATTTGCATATACTCTAAAGAGTTGTAAAGCCAACTTCAGCTCCTTCTCTTCTACTTCCTAGTTATTAATATATGATTGCTTTAGAGTTTCCTTCTCTGCAGTTTTCTGTAAACCTAAACCATGAGAACACTGGCTTGTACCTAGAGTTGGTAGCAGGTAGCACCTGACTTTAGTTATTGCCTTTAAAATTCTGTTTTATTTCATTTTATATGGGGGAGGGACTAGATTCCATCATTGCACTAAAGGAAGAAGTATGAAGTCCTGAGTGTCTAATGTTTAATGAATTATGCAATACTCTTCCATCATGAGCATTGTAGTATTCATTAATCAAGGCGGACTACTGAGTACTTAATTATTTTGTCAGAGCTCACAAGCTCTTTAAAATGATTACTTTTCCACAGAGGAAGACAATGCAGCCTGTCTTCATGAGACCTGAAAGGCTAGAGTCAGATGGTAGGAGAGGAGGACCTCCCCTATCAGTGTATTTGGGGAGGGGCATGGGAGGAAATGAGGGATGGAGGGTGGGATAGGAGGGGATGAGGGAGGGAGCTACAGCAGTGATACAAAGTGAATAAACTGTAATTTATAAAAATGTAAATAAATGTAAAAAGTAATTTGACTTAAAAAAAAAAGATGACTCTTAAGCCAGGCTTGGTGCTGAACATCTTTAATCCCAGTATTTGGGAAGCAAAGGCTGGTAGGTTACTGTGAGTTCCAGTCCATGTTGGCCCACATAGCCAGTTCTATCCCAGCTATGGTGACATAGTGAGACTCTGACACAAAAACAAACAAACAATCCTCAAAAAAAAAAACCAAACAAGCAATTAACCAAGCCAAATAAACAAACAAACTCCCACATAACAAAAAAAGCAGCTCCTCCCCAAACAAACTTAAAGTTTGCCAAAATATGACCATCTTGCCTTGTATGGTAGTGCAAGCCTGTAATCTCAGGATTTCTCTCTGTAGCCCTGTGTGTCCTGAAACTTCCTGTAAAAACTAGGTTGGCCTCAAATTCAGATATCTACCTAGGTCAGCTTCCCAAGTTCTTGGGATTAAAAGCATGGGACACTAGGCCAGGCTTCCAGAAGTTTTCTTAATATACTGAAAGGTGCTTCCATCTTCTTTTCAAAATGTAAAATGAAAATCCCAGGGGAAAGCCACTCCAGGGCTGTCTGATACTGAACACAGGGACAGACATGCTTCAGTATTTGTGGGGTGAGAGCCAGCTGACTGGTCCTCAATCTTTCTGGTATTATAGGAGTTGAGATTTTAAGTCCCAAAGCCCCTCTGAAGCTCTGTTGCTTAGTGAAAGAGATTAAAATGCTTCCTTGTAAAGAAATCTTTTGTACCTTCAAGTGAACTAAAGGCCCTCATCCAGGGCCTGTGCTGAAGGTAACTGGCCAGGCTTGCCTGGGTATGACTTCTCAGTTTGTATTTGTACTTTGGGATGCCTGTGGTTCTTTGTTTCAAGAAAACCTGGCAAAGACTTCAGTTGTTAATGACACCTTGTCAGAAAATTATGCAATTTTTGTTCCTCAAGTATGGCTTCCTTCTTCCTCCACAGTCATTACATCACATCTGTTTGCCTCACACATTAATCTAGCAGTCATCAGGGTTTAACTTTTCAAAAGGAAGATGCGAACTGGCAATAAAAACAAACCAAACACCAACAGCATAAAAGCCCAACTAGTTTCTTTAACTAGCCTGCAGTTTCCCCAGACCTGTTTTCCTCTGTCTACATTTCACAGCTATGAACCACCTCAGGGATGCACTTGAGCCTGGAATTCAGCATCTGAAGATATTAGGAGAGCAGTTTGGAAGGAGTGAAGAGAATGCATGGACCAGACAAGCCAAGCAGTTTTGTAGTGGATCTATTTCCTTCGAGTGTGACATGCTGTTGGCCATCATGAAGCAGAGCGACTGTGTGTCCCACAGAAAACATTTGTGTTTAGCCACAGCAATGAAATCAGCAGAATGGTAGAGTGGTATCTTGCCCTGTGGCACTGGCAATGAAATAGTTAAAGTGTGTGTGTGTGTGTGTGTGTGTGTGTGTGTGTGTGTACTGGAAGGGATTGCAGCCTGTTTTCACATCTGCACCTGAGATTCCAGTCTCTCCTTCTTCCTGTGTAGCTTCCTGTTGTCTTATAGAATAATGTTGGAAGTAAAAGCTTGATTGACAGTTGGGATCTTTTTTGTACAGCTTTTTTCTGTGTTGTTACCCATATTGGATCCAGATGTTCTGATAATGCAGTTGTGTTTGTACCTTCCATGTACCCAGGTGATCCAAGTAAACTGGTTCATTCAGCTCAACAGAACCATTTCTTTGTATGTTTTTTTCTTTGTCATATGTGGGGAGAACAGATGTTTAATAACATCTTCCTAGGAAAAGTCACAGGGAAATTTTGAGTGTGAAGTCTGGCAAGCTCTGACTAGCCATGGCTTCTTATTTCAGATCATATGAAGAACCAGGCACCAGCAGGGTTTACACATGGAGGCGGTTTCTGAGGGCTGTAGGCCGCCTACCACACACTGAAGGCTCTATTCTCGTCTTTACTTAGATTCCACATATTAGCAAAGTAATTGTGACTTGTTAAATATTTGTCTGCGTGCAGCTGACTTATTTCTTTTACTATAACATTCCACTACTGCATCCTAAAGACAACCGATGTGTCCAGACTAAAGAAATGATAAACCTTGAGGTGATGTTTTTATTAATCTAGTTGCCAAATCTCTGGTGAGGCATCTGAAAGTATAGGTTAATTCCATTTCCAGGTAGCCTTCACTATCCTCTACGTATTAGATTTCTAACTACCTTTTATCATGTATTAAATTTTTAAAATTATGTTCTGATTAATATTTTAGTTTAGTTCTGGCCAATCTGCTCTGACTTTTAGAGATAAACTAAAAATACCAACTCTATTTGACACTCAGAGTCCAGGCTATCCTTGGTCATACTTTGTCAAAAATCATACCTCTCCTATCATATTTTTAATTCTTAAATTACATTTTAAAGTTTATTTTGTATGTTCCTCTGTATGCTCATATGTGTGCCTCGGCATGCATGTGAAGATTAGAGGACAGCATGTGGGAGTCAGTTTTCCTCTTCAGAGACAGATAAGTCTGTCTGAGTGTTGGCAGGTGCTTTTACTTACTAAGTTATGTCTCCAGGGCCCTGTCAATTTTTGATGTTGAGCAACTCTGTCATCATGCAGATTAAATACATCTTTTTCACTCTTTCTTCATGTTATTACATCACTTTCCTTTGAGTCAAAAGTATGTAGGCTGATTTAAAAGTTGTTTGATTTGTCTGATTCTTTATATCAGATACTTACAAAATGCTTCAACAAAGAGTTGTAAAAACAATACAAGCAATGGATGTTTTCTACAAACAAGTCACATTTAGATGATAAAGACAAGGAACTGGAAGGATGGTGAAGAGACCTGTTTCTCTTGCAGAGGTCCCTGGTTCATTACCCAACATTTACATCATAGAACTCATGACAGCCTGTAGCTCTAATTCCCTGGGACCCAATGCTATCTTCTGGCCTGTGTGGGCACTTATATGAAAGTGGCATGTACTCACACAGATGCACACACATAAATAAAATCCAAATCTTTATATTAGAAAACAAGGTAATTATAATCTATAGCACAATAAAATACACATCAGTTACTTAAATGTTTTGTGTATACAGTGTAACCAAACAAAGTATAAATACTTCTTCATCATTGCTAAGTAGATCCATGATGCACCCAAATGTTCACAGAAGTTACAAATCTAGTCATATATGACAGGTAAGTTTTTAAAAATAAGAAAGAATAATACCTCTAATGATTCAACAATTTCAGGTTCAATATCAAGAAGTATTTTCAGAATGTGTCCATTAGGTTTTTAGAACCATGTCAATATCTTATTGTAGGGACCCAATTTAAGAAGCTAAGCAGTAAATCTCTCATTTAAATGAATGTAGAATCAGATACTGCTGCAGTTCTTTGGTGAGAAAGAGCTGGATGGTATTGTGGCAAGCACCCGGGCATTAGCAAAGGGCAGCTGAAAAAGCCTCCATCTGCTTCAGTCACATTTATTGATGCATTTTGAAAAAAAAATCTACATTTTAAAATCAACTTCGTACTATAATCAGTTATATAATGAAATTTTACTGTGTATTCTTTATCTAGTTTATACCATATCTTCAGTTTTTGCTCTTGCAGAGAACCTTCAAGAATATACCACTGAGTGAAATGTTTCTGTCAATTTAAGATCTGTGACTGATATACGTTGGGCTTCTGTTGACTATATTCACAGTAAATATCATTCATTCTTAATTGTATGAAAATGTTTTCTGTGGATGAATACTGATAAACACCTTGAAGTTGTTCAAAATTGCCTGAGTTACTAACATTTAGAAAGCACAGCATCAAGTACAAGGTATCAAATTTCTTGGACTAACATGATTAAATCACTATGAATTTTGATAAGATTTACAAATTTAATTTTCATGACCACAGTTATGGTAGCTGCAAACCAGTTTTACAAATCCTAATTAAAGCCATTTTGTTTTCAATGCTGAAGAGATGGCTCAGCACATAAGAGCATTATTTGGGCTTCCAGAGAAGGCAGGTTAAATTTCTCATAACTATACAATGTTTCAGAATCCTCTAACTCCAGTCAGTTAGTGGTTGTTGATGTTCTCCTCCAACCTCCACAGGTACCAGGCATGCACATCCTACACAGTCATAAATGTAGGCATAGTATTCATTACACAAATTAGTACAAATATAGAAAAGTTTTTTAAAAAAGTGCATTTAAAATAGGGGAAAACAGAGAATGAGTTTCTATATCATTGTAATTTGCTAGGATCTTCCTCTCCCTCTCTGTCTCTCAGCACAACGTTTTGAGTCACTAAGAAATGTGTTTGAGAATAAACACGTGCCTAAACTGTTTTGTGAGATTTTGTCTTATCCACAATATTGCAGAACTGCAAGTTCATTTACGCTTATTAAACAGGTAAAGGAGAAAAATATTTTCTCACTTTCTTCCATTGAGCATGCCAACATCCAACCAGAAGTCCATCCCTGTGAATCAGCACAACTGGACTAAAAGTTGCATAACCAAGGGTCAGAAATTCTCTACTATTTACCATCAAAGAATTGTCCCTTGAAGAGATACTTATAGTTAAAGAAAAGGCACAATCAGCCCAGTAGAAGAAAACAAAACAGAGCATGAGAAGGAGGACACTTTGAGCAGCTCTCAGCTCAGGGGGAGTTCTGTAGAGAAGCTTGGAGTTCTGAAGGTAGAGGACATGCTGGTGGTGCTTGTGGAGAAGAAATACCATGTAGCCACTGGCCCCTCCCATGGCACCCTGGAACACTGCATCTCTCAGGACCATGAGAGGGAGAACAATCCATTTTATTTCCTGACTTTCTGGCATAAAATAACAATAGTTGTAGTCATTCTTAAGCTGAGATATATTCAGACTTATGCTTTTGATGGAATGGATTAGGTTCATGCTTATTAATGCATTGAGTATCCAAAAACCTGAGAAGAATGGAAGGATGTGCCATGGAGACTTTGGACTGAACCTCCTCCACCATGATGCTCTGGGACTGATGATGATGGCCTGGACCACAGTGAGGAGACTGCTGGTGCAGATGGAGAGGCCACGGGCCACCCTCTCCAGGTAAACGAGGATCTTACAGCCTATGTCATCTAGGAAGTTTCTCAAGCCAAAAGCTGCAACTGTCTTTGGTAATCCTTTTGCAAGAAGGATTATGATGTTTGTAAAAACCAAGTGGATGAGAATAAGGTGTATGGGTTTCTTCTCAGAGCCTTTCATATAATTCACGGAAACAGACAGGTTCCCCAGAATGCCAACCACAGTGATAAAGAGGACAATTGTTCCCTTAGTATACTTCAAAACCATTTCTTCCTCCTAGATAGAAAAACATGTATCCAGGATACAAATACGTTTGAAGAAAGAATCAGAAATTCTAGACATGGATCTTTTTTTTAAATAATTTATTTAATTTCATTTTATGTTCATTAGTATGAAGATGTCAGATCTCTTGTAATTGGCGGTACAGACTGTTGTGAGCTGCCAGGTGGGTGCTGGGAATTGAACCCGGATCATTTGGAAGAGCAGACAGTGCTCTTAACCATTGAGCCGTCTCTCCAGCCCTAGACATGAATCTTAAGAGCACATTTTGCTTAATAGCATTGCTGTGATGTTGCGGATTAGGTCTCTGAATTCCCGCCCCTTTTTTTTTCTCCTGTGGATTCTGGAATGCTATGTTCAAATCTAAAAACTTAAAGGAGATTTTTTTTTAAAGCTTTACACTAGCAAAATTGATTTGTCCAAGTGTGTGTGTGTCTGGGCGTGTGTCAGTCTTTTGGTCAGTCTGTCTGCATGCATGCATTATCCTTGTTACCTCTCAGCAAAGTCAAATTGAACTCCAAGGTTCCCAACCAAAATTTCTTCCTCTGATTCTCATTCTATTTCATGATATTTCCCCAACCAATCCCTCAATTCCCAAAACCTAAAGCTCATTCTTAACCAGTCTGCCTTCCTTACGCCACACACAGACAGTAGGAAACCTTGCAGGTCAGCACCTGTGACATCTCTTACAGTATACACTGTCTCCTCTTTTGCGCGACAATTTATTTGTATCTGCATCTTGAATAGTACAACAATTTTTAGAATTGTATTTGGCTTCAAAGCTTTATAAATTCAATATTTGCATCTTTTAAATTTTTTTTATGAATTAATCTACTTTACATCACTATTGTAGCCCCCTCCCTTGTCTCCTCCTGGTCCTACCCTCCTTCTCTCTTTCTCCTTATCCCAATCCCATAGTCCTCAGAAAGGGGGAACATTCCTCCCTTACCAACTGACCCAGACTATCAAGTCTCTTCAGAGCTACCTGCACACTCTTCCTATGTGGCTTGGCAAGATGTGATCAAAGAGCAGGCAACAGAGTTTATGTCAGACACAGCCGAACCTGATCCCCTAACAAGGAACATGAAGACTGAGCTGCCAATGGCTACATCTGAGCAGGGAGCCTAGGTCCTCTCCATGCATGGTCCACAGTTGGTCTATCGGTTTACACAGTCCCCACCTGGGCCAAGATTTGTTGGCTTGTTGGTCTCCTTGTGGAGCTCCTGTTGCCTCCATGTCCTTTTATCCCCACACTGTTCCAAAGACTTCCTATGCTCTGCCCAAAGTTTGGCTGTGAGTCTCAAGACCCTAGGTGTACACTGAAAAGATGTTCTACCGTGCAACAAGGACATTTGCTCATATATGGTCATAGTGGCTTTATTTGTAATAGCCAGAAACTAGAAACAACCCAGATGTCCCTCAACCAAAGAATGGATGAAGAAACTGTGGTACTTCTAACACAATGGAATACTATTCAGCTATTAAAAACAAGGGCATCATGAAATTGTCAGGCAAATGGATAGATCTGGAAAAGACTATCTTGAGTAAGGTAGCCCAGTCCTCCCAAAACACACATGGTATATACTCACTTATATGCGGATAGTAGCAATTCAATACAGGATAATCATATTACAATCCACACACCTTAAGAAGGTAAGTAACAAGGAGAACCCTAGGGAGGAGTCTTAATTGTCATTCATTGGGGGAAGTAGTATAGACACCAGAAGCTGTTGAAGAGAGGGAACAGGGCAGGAACAGGACATCTTCCATAGATGTCCTCTGAAAGACTCCAACTAGCAGGGGATCAAAGCAGATGCTGAGACTTACAGCCAATTTCTACATCTTAATACATTAAGTTTTTTATATGTTTATATCTTAATATGTTAACTTAAAGTATTAAGTTTCAACAACTTTGTATATTAAGTGATCATTATGTGAATTCACTCTATGAATGCTAACTTTAAAGATATCTTTAAAAGGTAGTCCTTGTCTTACCCTGGGTCCTCCTCCTTGCATAGCTTCTTTAGTTGTATAGATTTTAGTATGTTTATCCTGTATTATATGTACTCTATTATATATCTGTTTCTGCTGTTCTGAGACTGATACTCCAACGAAGGACCATGCATGAAGATAACCTAGAACCCCTGCACAGATGTAGCCCATGGCAGCTCATTCTACAAGCGGGTTCCCTAGTAAGCAGAACAGGAACTGTCTCTGACTTGAACTCAGTCGCTGGCTCTTTGATCACCGCCCCTTGAGGGGGGAGCAGCCTTACCAGGCCACAGAGGAATGCATTGCAGCCAGTCCTGATGAGATCTGATAGGCTAGGGTCAGAGGAAGGGGAGGAGGACCTCTCCTAACAGTGGACTTGGTAAGTGGTATGGGAGGAGATGAGAGCTGGAGGATGGCATTGGGAGGGGATGAGGGAGGGGGCTGCAGCTGGGATACAAAGTGAATAAACTGTAATTAATAAAAATAAATTAATTAAAAAGAAAATGTATTAATTCAAAATAAAAGAAAATGGATATAAAAGAAAAACCTTCAAGTTAGGAGTTACAATGTTACTGTAAAAGAAAACATGTGCCAATATTTGAAAGTGAAAATGACTCAAAAGTAAAAAGTAGAAATTTCACAAACACTAGTGAAAGCATTGAAATCACAGCGCTGGCAAACATGAACCCTCAAATTTTATTTCTGTTTGTTTTTGTTTTGTCTTGTTATTATTTGAGGCAGTGTCTCCCTGTGTAAACCAGGCTAGCCCTGAACAATTACCTTGCCTCAGTCTCTTTAGTAATAATATTACGGACATAATATTGAAATTGTCTCATAATATTATGAGACAGTTATGAGACAATTTCATTATTGTCTCAAATTTTTGATAGACCTCTGAATATCTTCTATATCTTATTGATTCTTTTAGAAAAACAAGAAGGTAACTTTAGGCAAAAATCCACCCAGAGCTCTGCCATGGCATATCAGCCTGAGGCCAGATAGCGATGCCTCAGCATTTAGTTCCATTTCCATATCTCCAAGACTTGTCTTTTTGAACATTCTGGAGCCAGGGACCAGCCTTGTCAGAGTCAGAAGGAAAGTAGAGGGCCCAAAGCTCACAGAGCCTCTAAGCTACTCCCTGGCTTAGTCAGAGAAAGACTTTAGCTTTAGTGAAACTCTCCATAGCACAGCTGAGAATGATTTTACCTCCATGGACTCACCTGGACCTCTGTGGTGCAGACAGGCTCTGGAGCAGCTCTGGAAAAGTGACACTATCCAGCTCATATTTGTACTGTCTGAATCTGTGGGGCTCTTGGCTGCCATCAGGTGTTGTGGACTTCAAGTTTTTTGTTGTCACAGTGTCAGGGGAAGGAAGCCCTCTGCAGAGACACAGTCCCTGAAGAAAGCTTCCCTCTGTCCCCACAGTTACTACATCTGTTTTGCTCAGAAGTTATTTCATATTTGGGGTTTATTATTTTGAGAGAAAGAATGTGGGGTGAGAAAATGAACAACTCACCAACTTTCTGTCCACTGAGGTTCCCACATCTCCAGAGGACCTCCTATATACTCATTTAGGCCCTGTGCTTGAGGCTTCAGTCTCTGAGGGCTCATATGCACCTTGCTTAGTTGATTCCGAGGGACCTTTTCTCCTGGTGTCCTTCAGCCCCTCTGGCTCTTACAGTCTTTCTACCTCCTCTTCCAATAGACCCCCTGTGCTCTGCAGGGAGGGATTTGATTGAGACCTCCCAGATAGATTCCCTTTCTGCCTAATGTCTGGGCGTGGGTCTCTGCATCTTCCTATGTGGTACCAGAGGAAGCCTGTCTGATGATGACTGGATAACACACTGATCTATGAATACAGAAAAATATCATTAGGGGTCATTTTACTGATTTTTTCTTTCTTTTTTTTTTAAAGCAGTAGTGTTGGGTTTTACCCTAGCTCTGTGGACTCTCCAGTCTCTGGTTTTGGTCACATAAGCAGTGTTTGGTATGAGTTCCTTCTCATGGAGTAGGCCTTAAATATAAGGAGACATTGGTTGTCTAGTCCCATAACTTCTCTGCCACTATTTCCCTGGCACATTTTTCAGGCATGACAGATTGAAGGTCAAAGGTTTATGGCTTGGTTGGTGACTATGATTCTCTTTATGAAGCCTGCAAGAGTACCTTCTCATACCAAAGAGTTTAGAATTTATGGTTGACGGGTCCATGTAGGCATCATCTCAACTTCTCTAAGTATAAGTTATTCTGTAGATGTCCTCAGCAATGGAGCCCATCTTTCGGGTGTCAGAGAACAATCCTTTATCTTAGCAACAACCTCGGATATTTGGGGGATTTTGTGGAACACTCTTGGCAAACAACTCAACTGAATGCACCTTAGTCCAACCACTGGAAGCCTCACCTGGCCCCAAGAGATGGCCAGTTTAGACTCCATAATCCTCATTACTAGGAGTCTTTGTTAGGACTCATAGGGTCATTCCAGGAAGTTACCTCTGCACTGGATTTCCACATCACCATCCAAATAATCCCTAATTCTAGAGAGCTATCCCTCCACCCTAGCTTCCTCTCAACCCTATCCTCCTGTTCCTGTCCTCTTATGACCCAAGTCCACCTATAAAATCTATTATTTTTAAGGAATTATTTATTTAATCATGTTCTGCCTGTATGTATGCCCACACATCAGATCTCATTTTAGGTGGTTTTGAGCCACCATGTGGTTGCTGAGATTTGAACTCTGGACCTCTGAAAGAGCAGCCAGTGGTCTTAACCCTGAGCCATCTCTTCAGATTCTCAAAGAATCTATTTCATTTGCCCCACTCAGGGAGATCCATTTGTCCTTCCCAGACCCCTCCTATTTTTCTAGCCTCTCTGGGTCTATAGGTAGCAGCTTTGTTATCATTTACTTAAAGGTTAATGTCTACTTATAAGTGAATACATACCATACTTATTTTCCTGGGTCTGTGTTACCTCACTCAGGATGTTTTTGCTTTTAGTTCTACCCATTTGCCTGCAAAATTTCTTGATGGCATTTTTTATTAACAGCTGAATAATATTCCACTGTATAAATGTACCACGTTTTCTTTATCCATTCTTCTGTGGAAGGACATCTGGGCTGTTTCCATCTTCTGGATATTATGAATAAAACCACAATGAACATGGTTGAGTAAGTAGCTCTGTGGTGTAGTGGAACATCCTTTGCGTATATGCCCAAAAGTCGTATAGCTAGGGCTTGAGGTAGATCAATTCTCAAATGTCTGAAGAACTGCAATGTTAATTTCCATAGCGGCTCTACAAATTTGCACTTCTGCCAGCAATGGAAGAGAGTCCCCTTTGCTCACATCCTTGCCAACATGAGATGTCACTTGTTTTATTGCTCTTAGCTATTCTGACAGGAGTAAGATGGAATCTCTTACTAGTACTTACTAGTAGTTTTCCTTTCCCTGATGGTTAAGGATGTTGAATGTTTCCTTAAGTGTTTCTCAGTCAATTGATATTTCTGTATTGAAATTCTATGTTTGGATCTATACCCCATTTTAAAATTGGATTAATTTTTTGTGACATCTAGTTTCTTGAGTTCTTTATATATTTTGGATACTAATCCTCTATTGCATGTGGAGTTGGCAAAAGTCTTTTTCATTCTGGAAGCTGCTGCTTTGTTTTATTGTGTCCTCTGCATTACAGAAGCTTTTCAGTTTCCTGAGATCCCGTTTATTAATCTTTGTGCCTGTACTATCAGTGTTCTGTTCAGGAAGTTGTCTCCTTTGCCAGTGAATTCAAGGCTATTGCCCATTTTTTCTTCTCTCCTGTTCAGTGTATCTGGTCTAATGTTGTCAATGGTCCTGTGCCTGCACCACCAGAGCCAGCTCTCCTGTTTTGCCCAGGTGAGGGTAGGAACAGCTCTCCAGCACCCATGCCATCAGAGCCAGGCCTCCCACCCTTCCCAGGCAGGGGACAGGGCTCCTGAGTACTGCAACTGGCAAGAGGCAGGGCCAGATCACCTGTTCTCATACTTTTGGGGACAGCTCTCTCAAACTGCTCAGGCAAGAGGCAGGACCAGCTGTCCCTTGATCACCCTCTAGGGCTGACCTACTGGTGCCCACATCACCAGGGCCAGCTCTGCTGTTATGCCCAGTTGAGGTGCAGGGACACTCTCCCAGGTGATGCAGCCAGTGAGGAGCAAGGCCAGCTTTGCTCAGCCCTCAGACATCAAGCTGACCCCAGGTGACAGCCCAGAGTAGGGCTGTCTGCAGTCTTTGGTAACGTGGGCTACAGACATTGACACAGACTACTGCCGGGCCGTAGACCCAGACATAACCTCTGGCAGCAGCATGAACCAGGATGTCACCATGGCCTCAGGTGGCAGCACAAGCTGGTCATATCAGGTTGTTCCTCACCATTCTCGTGTTTCCAGTTTCTCCTCTCCTCGTAGTGCATGAACTGGTCCACTTTCTTTCCCATCTCTTCACCACTTGCTCATTGTACTGTTGTCTCCTGCATTCTGACACATGACAGTGGGCATGCCTCTGTGTGTGTCGATTAATTTTGCAATTAGGTTCATAACAGAAATTGGTCTGTGCTTCTCTTTTTTTGTCTTTATGTGGTTCAGGTATCAGGCTAAATGTGGCTTTATGATATGAGTCAATGTTCCTTCTCTTTCTAATTTGCAGAACAATGTGAGGAGTCAATACTAATTAACTCCTCTGTAAAAGCTGTAAAAGCTTGGTAGAATTCTGTGCTAAGGCCATCTAGCCTTGGGCTTTTTTTTTTTTTTTGAGTATGTGGCCTTTAATGGTAGCTTCTATTTTGCTGAGTGTTCTGTCTATTTAAATTGTTTACTCAATCTTGATTTAACTTTGGTAAGGGGTATCTATCAAGAAACATATCCATTTCATTTAGATTTTTTTTTAATTTGGTGGAGTACAGGTTTTAAAAGTATGTCCTTATGATTCTCTGATTTCCTCAGAGTCTGTTATGCCCTCTTTTCATTTTGTTAATTTGGATAATCTCTCTCTCTACCCTTTCATTAGTTTGAATAGGGGTTTGTCTGTTTTGTTGATTTTCTCAAAACTAACTTTTTAGTTCATGGATTTTTTTTTTGTATTGTTGTCTGTATTGTTGTTTCTGTTTTATTGATTTCAGCCTTCACTTTGACTATTTCTTACCAGTTAGGTTTGACCTCTATCTTTCTCTTTCTTGCTCTCTCTCTATTTCAGTTATGCTTTTAAGTTGCTAGCATGAAATCTCTCAATTTCTCAGTATGTAGGCACTTAATGCTATGAAGTCTCCCATTAACACCACTTTTACAGGTTTAAATATGCTGTGTATTCATTTCATTAAATCCTAGAAAGTCGTTAATATTTTTACTTTTTCTTGACCTACTCTTTTCTTTCAGTAGAGAGTTCTTTAGTTTCCATTAAATAAATAAATAAATAAATAAATAAATGAATCTTAAATAAATAAATCTTTTCTGTAAGCTTTCTCTTCTTTTTATTGTTTTTTTTAAATTTATTTTGAGCTTTATTGTTTGGTAATCTGATAGGCTGTTGGAGGTTATTTCAATTTTCTTTTATCTGTAGACCTTCTTTGTGTCTGAATATGTAGCCAACTTTGGTTAAATTTCTGTGAGGTGTATTCTCTTGTGCCCTGGTGAAATGTTCTGAAAAAATCTGGTAGGTCCATTTGGTCTATAACATCTGTTAGCTCCAATATTTCTCTGTTTAGTTTTTTTCTGGATGACCTGTCCATTGGTGAGAGGGGATAATGAAGTCTCCCACTACAAGTATGTAGGGTCAATACGTGACATAAACTGTAGAAGTGTTTCTTCTTACAAAAGTGGCTGCTCTTGTGTTTGGGACACAGGTGTTAGGAATTAAAATGTTATTTGGTGGAATTTTCCTTTGATGAGTATATAGTATCTTTCCTCATCTCTTTTGATTAATTTTGGTTATAAATCTATTTTGCTAGATATTAAAATGGATACTTCTTAACTTGCTTCTTACTGCCGTTTCTTAGGAATATCTTTCTCCAGTCTTTTACTCTGAGGTAGTATCTAACTTTGGTGATGATGTATGTTTCTTGGACGCAGCAGAAAGATGGTTCCTGTTTTGACATCCCTTCTGTTAGTCTGCATTTTTTTGGGAAATTTGAGTTTATTGAGTTTATTGAGTTTATGACCAATGATTGTTGATTCCCGTTATTTTGTTGTTGGTACATGTGAGTGTGTGTATGTTCTTTCCTTCTTTGGATTTTGCCATTTACATCTTGTATTTTTATGGGTGTAAGTTAATCTACTTAGGTTGACATTTTTTCTTTTAGAAGACAGATATTGTTGAAATTTTATTTTATCACTGAATATCCTGTTTTCTCCATCTATAGTGACTGAGAGTTTTGCAGGGTATAGTAATTTGGGCTGGCATCTGTGGTCTCTTAGAGTCTGCAGCTCATCTTTCAAAGCCCCTCTGGCTCTCAGAGTCTCCATTGGGAAGTCGGGTGTAATTCTAAGAGGTCTGGTTTAATATGTTACTGGAATCTTTTTCCTTGCAGCTTTTAACGTTGTCTTCTAATTTTCATATATTGAAAAGTTTTATTCATTTCCTTCCACTGTCTGTGTTTTCTTGGATTCTTTAAAGGATTTATCTATTTCTCCCATTTTTTTTCTGTGTTTTCTTAGATTTCTTTAAGGGATTTATTCATTTCCTCTTTAAGTCTCTCCATCATTTTTATATGGGTGGTTTTATGGTATTTTCCTGTGCTTCAGCTGTTTTGGGATATTCAGGACCTGCTATGGTAGAATAGGTAGGCTCTAGTGAAAGCATATTGCCCTGAGAGAGTCTGAGGGCTGTTTGTCACCTGTTTACCTGGCCTGCTCAGCTGGTATATTCACAGAGATTGCCTGCTGGTGTTGGAGGCTGGGATACCGGGATGAGTTGGGGGAAGGAAGGTTAGAGGAGAAAGTATTTGTTATCCCTTGGTGATAGTGTTAGAGATGAAAGAGATATCACACTAGTTTTTCTGCTACAAAGCTGAAAATTGCCTGGGGGGAATTTGATCTCAGGAGCTATAGAAGACTTGTGAGTCCACCTTCAGCCTTCTTCTTGCTCTAGGGAAGCAGCTATTGGATGAGCAGTGATTCCTGGTAGAGATGGGGTCTGGAAAAATGATACATAATTGGGGGAGGAAGGTTAGACAGGGAATATCTGTGAGATGCACAGAAGACGGGAGTGGAGGGACAAGGAAGGCTGCCATGTGTGCTCTGCTACAGAGCTGAGGATGAGACTTTGGCATTAGCTGGGTTATTAGAGAGAGGAGAAGGCTATAAGCATCTTTCCTGATTTTCTTCAAGCCAATTTTTAAATGCTTTGATTAACTTAATGATTTGATATATTAGAACACTGGGATACTTCAGCTTGTAATATATATAGTGGCAAATGTTAACTCTTTGGATTTATTTTATCAATATTCTAGTAGTGAAAAGGAGAGGACAGATGTCTCTCTTTATAATATCTGCTCTCCTGACAGGACAGTTACATCATGACATCTCTTTTCCTGTTGGTCTCTTGATTTTGATCTCTGGGAGAATCCATGACAAATAGGAAGTGCTGGGAACTTCTGTGACACAATGCCCCTGAAAGCCCTATATAAGCATAGATGGTCTATAGTTGTTCCTTTTTTATTTATAGCTTTAGCTTCCAGATAATGAGGTCATCTCCATTATCTTTCTCAATAAGCAAGAGACCCAAAGCCACATGATGGGCACAGTGGAGTTGTAGGTGGGTAGGAATTCTCTTTTAAGGTTTATAGGCTCCTTGGGCAACTCTTCCATTGCCTAGCACCAATTCTGTAAAAACAATGCAAAGTTATCTTTAAAAGCCATGATTAACTTAATGATTTGATGTATAAGAACATTATGGCACAGCACTTTTTAATATTTGTATATATATATGTATATAAGTACACTTTAGGTACACAGAGAAATCAGTATAAACAATAACTAATGCATTTGTCAGTGTGCTACTTGTCATTTAGCAGTATCTGCATCCCTGCTGATCGGGGAAAGGGCACAGAGTACAGCCTGGACAAGCTTTAGAAATATTTTAACATCTAATTTTGAAGAAGCACGTATCATGTTAGTGGTTAGTGAATCATTTCAACTTAGAGCTCAAGGGTGACACTGAGGTGGATCATCATTTGAGGATTAGAAATTTGTTAGAAGTGTTATCAACACCAGGGACAGCAGCAGCATGCAGAGACTCTGAAGAGAGATCTGGTCATTGGGTACAATGCCGACCCTTCTTAGATTTTTTTTTTCACATGGAGAGGTTAGGGAAGGAGATTGAAAAGTTTTCTTTTATGGTCTGTGGCTAGATTTTGTTAACAGTAAGCATGGTTAGCCATTACTAATAGTCCATAAGGTGAGGATACAAGAATCTAGAAAAAAGAAATTACTTCTAGAAATTCATTCATGGGAATTGTCACAGTTTCACCATAATGGAAGAGTTTTACCAAACGGCATAGCCATGGCCAATACTTAGAACACTTGTAAGAAGATAAAAGTAAACTTACTCAATAAAAATTAAGGACACAGGTCATGAAGATAAGAGCACTCTGTGCAGCTCTGGTTTCTGAACTGGGATTGTTTGCTAATCTGTAACTGTGAAGGAAGAGGACACATCTGTGATTTAGCATTGGCCCACTGCTAAAACCCATAAAACTCTGAAAGATTATATCACAAAAAGTGGAGGAAAAGGAGGATAAGAGAGGATATATATATATATGTATACATATATATATGTATATATATGTGTGTGTGTGTATATATATACATACATACATATGTATAGAGGGAGAAGAGAAGAGAAGAAAGAGAAGAGGAGAGGAGAGGAGAGGAGAGGAGAGGAGAGAAGAGAAGAGAAGAGAAGAGAAGAGAAGAGAAGAGAAGAGAAGAGAAGAGAAGAGAAGAGAATAATCCCTTCATTTCATTGTTAGGATCATGCTGAGGAAAAGGAGTCAGGTCCTCACTGTGTGTGTATCCTCATCCCTAATGAAAAAAACCCTTTTCTCCTTCTGTCTGTTAATTTTCCTTCTATGTCTGAGATCTCCCCACTGCTTCTTAAGTTTTTAATTTGCAGAGAAAATGAATCCAGGAAAGACTTCTAGACAGTATCTGTATCATACAGCAACACTCCCAAATACGTTTCAGCTCCAGATCTGTTTATGCTTCTGACTGTGGAGAGATTTGAAGCTCATCAGAAATTAAAGATCCCAAAGGAAATTAAATAGGCAAGAGCTTGTCACTTAGTCTGTGGTTTAACCTTTAATAACAGGTGTTCCTCCAACTGATGGTGACATCCTGGACCACAGTGAGTAACAGGGAGAGCAGATATCCATGTTAAGAGAACTGTTATATGTAATTCATGCTTTTACAAACATTACTTAGGAATTTCTCAAAGGAAAAAAAAACTGTAGGAACTCTGAGTATCAGAAACAACAGAGGCAGAGAGCACAATTCTGCTTCTCTAAGACAGGGAGGTAGGAAGTAGGTGAGCTGTTGGTCACAGGAGCAAGGTTGTTCTCAGGTAGAGTAATTTCATGGAGATAGTGAAACCATGGTGATTTTGGTGTATATTTCAGTATACAGTGAGAATTCACTGAGATTTCAGGGACTTTCACTTTACCCACCAAAGACAACTAAGGAGATGTGATAATTTAGCTCATCTGAGGTTTCAAAATTATATCAAAATTGCATCGATTCAAGGTTAATTACATGCCACTTTTATTTTTAGTAACACATGAAAAATACAGAAAATTAAATGACTTTTCATAGAAATGTCTTGTGAGGCACTGACATCTCATTCTTACCCACACTGACCAATCTACAAGAAAGGCAGTGAATACACCCTATAAATACTCATAAGATCTTTGTAGAAACAGCCCTCTTCCTAAGCCATGCCTTTATGCCAGAACACTCTGGAAATGGTAGCTGTTTTAGTTAGGGTTCTTTAGAGGAACAGAACCAAGGGGTTGAAAAGTATAATATATAATACAAAATAAATGATCTGATATAAGAAACATGTACATATGATTCCAGAATTTATTAAGTTAGCATTAAAACAATAAAAACAGCTAAATCACACTGGAGCAGCTGAGAACTCAGTGTTTTACTTGGTCCTTGAACCTGTGAGCCTCACCAGTTGGAGTAGTCTCACCACAGTTGTCTCTAACTGGGGCCATGACTTAGTGCACAGGGCAGGCACCTCAGCAGCCTCAATCTGGCTCCAGAAGCCTGGAAGTTTCTGAGAGCCTCTGGTTCTGTTAACAGCAAAGGAATCAGCCCTAGCAGCAGCAGCCACAGAGCAAATCAACTAGAAGGCAAAGCAAGCTCAAGGCAGGATGATCTTCCCTCTGACACACCCTTTTGACCTGGACACTTACCATTAGGGGGCACCCACAACTGGGGTGGGTCTTCCCACATCAACCACAACAGAAGAACTTGTAGAGTAATTTTAATCCCGCATTGTGGTTACCCCTCAGTATATATCTTTAATTCTCTGGCTGGAATAAATTTAGTTTGTAGAAGTAAGTGGCCATGTTTGAGGAATATCGAATGGCAGAGAAACACTTAAAGAAATGCTTAACCTCATTAGCCATTAGGGAAATGCAAATCAAAACGACCCTGAGATTTCATCTTACACCCATCAGGATGGCCAAGATGAAAAACTCAAGTGACAACACATGCTGGAGAGGATGTGGAGAAAGGGAAACACTCCTCCACTGCTGGTAGGAATGTAAACTTGTACAACCACTCTGGAAATCAATCTGGTGCTTTCTCAGACAACTAGGAATAGTGCTTCCTCAAGATCCAGCCATACCACTGCTAGGTATATACCCAAAAGAGGTTCAAGCACACAATAAGGACATTTGATCAACCATGTTTGTAGCAGCTTTATTTGTAATAGCCAGAAGCTGGAAACAGCCCAGAGGCCCCTCAACTGAAGAATGGATGCAGAAATTGTGGTACATCTACACAATGGAGTATTACTCAGCAATGAAAAATAAGGAAATCATAAAATTTGCAGGTAAATGGTGGGAACTGGAAAAGATCATCCCGAATGAGCTGTCCCAGAAGCAGAAAGACACACATGGTATATACTCACTCATATAGACATATAACATAGGATAAACCTACTAAAATCTGCATATCTAAAGAAACTGATCAAGAGAGAGGACCCTGAATAGAACTCTCAATCCCCATCCCAAAAAGCAGAGAGGATGGACATCAGAAGAAGAAGAAAACAGGAAACAACCTAGGAACCTGCCGCAGAGGGCCTCTGAAAGGCTCTGCCCTGCAGACTATCAAAGCAGATGATGAGACTTATTGCCAACTGTTGGGCAGAGTGCAGGGAATCTTATGTAAGAGGTGGTAAATAGTAAGATCTGGAGAGGACAGGAACCCCACAAGGAAAGCAACAGAACCAGAAAATTTGAACACAGGGGTCTTCCAAGAGAGTCATACTCCAACCAAGTACCAGGCATGGAGATAACCTTCGAACCTCTGCACAGATGTAGCCCATGGCAGTTTAGTGTCCAAGTGGGTTCCATAGTAATGGGAAGAGGGACTGCCTCTGACATAATGTGATTGGTATGCTCTTTGATCACCTCCCCTGAGGGAGAAGCAACCTTACCAGGCCACAGAAGATGACAATGCAGCCACTCCTGATATGATCCGATAGACTAAAATCAGAAGTAAGGAGAGGAGGACCTCCCCTATCAGTGGACTTGGGGAGAGGCATGTGTGAAGAAGGGGGAGGAAGGGTGGAACTGGGAAGGGAGGAGAGAGGGGCTTATGGGGGGGATACAAAATGAATAAAGTGTGATTAATAAAATAATGATAATAAAAAAGAAAGTGACCTCTAATTGAGGGGTAGACAAAGTGAGAAATCAGAGGAAGATTTGACAGAATGAGTTAGAGATAGGATACACTGAACTCTCATGAGAACAGACAGGAAAGAGAGGCCACTAAAGAGAAGCCCACAGAGAGTGCAATGGAGATCAGTTCAGTTCCTGGTAGTTTGTGCAGTTTGTTCAGTTCCTGTAGCCAGTGCATTTCAGTTCATGGAGTTCAGAAGCTGTTCTTCCAAGCAGAGCAAATTACTCAGAAACCCGAAAGAAGCCAATTATAATCAGTCAATTTGGAGAGGAGCTTGAACCAGAACAGTTGAGATGAAACAGCCATCTAGAGTTCAGAAAAAACTAGAAAAGGTGAGTTCATTTTTCATCCAGCAGTAATTCTTAGAAGCTGAAACATTCTAGGTTAGCAGTGGAGGATAGAAGCTAAACACTTCATGGTCTGTGCTTGCAGAAGATTAGATTGTAGGGAGGCTACAAGCTTCCAGGCCTAGGCCTAGAAATACTTAGAACAGAGATAGAAACACTCTGGGCTCAGCCCAAGCCATGTGTTCCTAAAGCATGGGTAAGACTCTTATCTCATTGCTTCCTCTGAGGAAATAAAAGCAACAATTCACAAACTCTTCAGGGTGAGCCTCCCTACTCAGGAGATTGACATAGACTCTAACCATAATAATGGTATTTCATCTATATTACCAAAACTTTAAGAACCTAGTATATCTTAGCAAAAACATAATATTTCAGAGACCCCCAGCCTGGTTCAGCTCTTGCTTTTTCTAGACATTCTTTGGTCTTGGACCAGAAAGAATACAGGCAGCCTCGGCTCTCCTCCAGCCACAGTACTCAACTGCAGAGAAAGAATTCAGCCCCACTCCCTGCAAAAACTGTTGGGATATTTCTGCTTATCTTGGAAAGGAACCGCAGTGAGCTGAAGGACAGCTTTGGTCCTGCATTTATCAGGAGTGACGTTCACACAGCTCAGAGCAGACAGGAGCCTCCCTGGGATGACTGCAGTACAATATCTTGCTGACCTACACTTGGGATAATTCTTGACTCTTGAGGTCTTCCTGGGCCAGAGACTGTGGATGTCAAAAGGCTCCCTTTGCCCTGCCACTTGGCATAGCCATGCGACCCTGCTTCCTCCAAAGAGATCCCTTATTGAGCCCTCAGAACCTTAATTTTCTTTTCTTCAGCTCAGCGGCATGAACTAAACAGCATCATGGAAGATAGAGTCAGTTGTTCAGGAGGTAAGGAGGCCTAGCAAATATTGCAATGTTTAGTGTTAGTCATAGTGAGTGACCCAGAGTGAGCAGTTGAAGCTCCAGCGTTAAGATACTGTCATAGGCCTCATGGCGGGGGAAGATGGCGGCGCTGGGAGAACACCGTGACTGAGAAGCGGGACAACACACTCCATGCAGTGACCAGGAGACTGAACTCTGGGCCCTAAAACAACAGCGATCGTGTTTCCCAAGTGAGGGGAGGCTCCCATGGCGTGGGAATGGGTTGGGTCCACTCTCGGCTGCCTAGCCAGAACCCGGAAGAGAACCTGGCTAACGCGGGCTTTGGGTCTCTGGGCTGGTGTCGCAAGCCTGCGTGTCCCGATCACTTTCCCAGGCTGATCAGTGGGCACAAGGGTGCCTGAGACTGGGAGTCCCAGTCGCAAAAAAACCCCACAGGGAAGGAAAGTTGCCAGACTGGTCACGGGTCACCCAGTCTTTCCCTGGAACGTCTCTCCAACCACGGGTACCTGCCACCATCACAACTGAGTTCCTGCCATGCATGGAGAGAAGCTGTGCGCCCAGCTCAAAATCCCTACTCCCTCTTCGGAGGAGGCAGAACGCATCCAGCAGAATCTGCCACAGACCACATTGTCTGTACCCCAACCCGAGATCGGGGCTGAGAAAACCCCATCCTTTCGGGCACTCCCCCAAAGGCCGCCATCACCCTGCCGCAGTGGAGCAGAAGGATAAAGAGGTGCACAGTGGCTTCACAGTGCTGGAACTCCAGTGCTGCCAGCTGCTCCTAGCAAACAAACTACAGCTTGGGATCTGGGACTGTGGTCATTCTACACGTCCTGAGATTCTCCTGGGTCCAGCGCAATAAGGTCTAGCAGCAAGTTCTATCATCGGCGGCCCCCCCGACTCCTGGCAGAGAAACGCCGCCTCAGGATTGGACTGAGAAGCCCCAACCCCTGCTAGCACTCCCCTGAGAGCACCTCCATAAGCTTGCCCTAGCAGAGGGGAAGGTCAGAGGGGAAGGACAGAGAGGCAGACTGCCAAGGACACAGCAACCTCTCTCCAGCTCACCCAGCGGCCCCTAGCAGAGAAACCCAAGCTCTGGATCTGAGGACACTCAACCCTACCTGGTACTCTCTCGGGATCAGCAAACATAGATTCTACCGCCAGGCTGCTTCTGGCAGAGAGATCTGGGCCCGGGATCTGGGATTGAGTACACTCAACCTAACTCTTTCCTGCACCACCCAGGGACCAGTCAACATAACCCCTCCTGGCAGAGGGAAAGGGCAAAGAGGCAGCACACAGGAAAGGTGGACACCGAGTCCTGCAGCCACAGTGTCACAGAACTGACTGTTAGCCTACCCGTGCACTTCCGAAGCAGGACCAAGACAGAGAGTAGTGAGCAAGGGGAACCCCTGTGCATTCCAACTGGTCCTGCAAGAGAGTGAGTGAGCCTTCTAGGGAGAGATTGCCCCAGACGCAGGGCTTCTCCACAGAAGCAACCAGATGAGATCCCTGCCATCCACACCCCTAGTGTGGGCATCATAGGGATTCTTGGGATAGCGACCCCAACATTGAAGCCTCTGCCTTGCGGGTCCACCAGGGTAATCCAGGCAAACAATCCCTGGATCTCAGTCAGAACTGCTTAATAGTGGCTTGCAGGCCACTGCAATAGTCAGAGAATCCTCGCATGCACACTGCACCCACCAAAAGCGCACGCAAATAGCGCCAGCGTCACATTCCTTACTTAGGCAAAACTGAAAACACAGTGCACACTCCCAAAGCAGTGAACCTCTCTCATCTTCCTGAAAAAACAGTCCAGAAAACAGAAAGAGAGGATCATAGCCCAAACTACAATATCGAGGAACAAACAGTGAGGATTATAAATAACCAGATGGATGGAGGCAGACATAAGAAAACTCCCAACAAAAATCAGGACATAATGACCTCACCAGCAACCCCACAAAACAATGGACACTTCAATTCACTAGATATACAAGAAAACAACCTCAAAACTATGTTTCTCCAGCTATTAGAGGCCCATAAAGATGAAATGAACAAAGCCCTCAGAGAAATAACCAAAGAAATCCAGACTAACCAAGAGGAAACAAATCATGCTGTCAGAGAAATGACCGTGAAAATTGAGGCAAACAGAGAAGAAATGCACAAAACTCTCAAAGAAATGTCCACACAAATGAAGGCAAATAAAGATGAAATAAACAAAGCTATCACAGAAATACAGGCAATTATACCCAAAGAAGTAGAGGCACAATTAGTGATACATAGAGAGGAAACGGACAAAAAAAAAAAATAGAAGCTATCATTGAAAAGCAGGACTCCACATTCAAACAGATGAAGGAAATGGTGCAAGACATGAAAACAGAATTAGAATCAATAAAGAAAACACAAATAGAGAAAAACCAGGAGCTGGAGAACATAGAGAAAAGATCAGGCACTACAAAGGTAAGCATCACCAACAGAATACAAGAGATGGAAGAGAGAATCTCAGGAGCCAAAGATACACTTGAGGAATTTGACATGTCTCTCAAAGAGAAAATAAAATCAGAAAAGTTCCAAACACAAAACATCCAAGAAATCAAGGACACCATGAAAAGACAAAACCTAAGAATAATAGGAGTAGAAGAAAAAGAAGACATCAGGCTCAAAGGTCCGGAAAATATTTTCAAGAAAATTATAGAAGAAAACTTTCCCAACTTAAAGAAGGAGATGGCCATAAACATACAAGAGGCCTACAGAACACCAAGTAGACTAGACCAGAAAAGAAATTCTTCACGTCACATCATAGTCAAAACACTGAACCTACAAAACAAAGAAAAAATTCTAAAAGCAGCAAGGGAAAAAGGCCAAGTAACATATGAAGGTAGACCTATCAGAATCACACCAGATTTCTCAACAGAAACTATGAAGTCCAGAAGGGCCTGGACAGAAATCATACAGTCCTTAAGGGACCACATATTCCAACCCAGACTACTATACCCAGCAAAACTTTCAATCAACATAGACGGAGAATTCAAAATATTCCAAGACAAAACCAAATTTAAACAATATCTACATAGTAACCCAGCTCTACAGAAGTTACTAGAAGGGAAACTCCAAACCAAAGAAAACAACTACATCTAAGAAAACAGAGGAAATAGATAACTACACAACAAAAAACCCCAAAAGAATACAAGCAATGAAACTCAGTGACACCACCAACCCCACATTTAAAGTATTATCAATTGTTGGTCACTAGTTTCTATCAACATCAACGGACTCAACTCCCCAATTAAAAGACACAGGCTACCAGGATGGTTGCGGAAACAGGATCCATCATTCTGTTGCATCCAAGAAACACACCTATGCAACAATGATAAACACTACCTCAGAGTAAAGGGCTGGAAAAATGTCTTTCAAGCAAATGGTTCCAGAAAACAAGCGGGAGTAGCCATCCTAATATCTAATAAAATAGGCTTTCAACCCAAGTTAATCAAAAAAGATAAGGAGGGTCACTATATTCTCATCAAAGGAAAAATTCACTAAGAGGACATCACAATTTTGAATATCTATGCCCCAAATACAAGAGCACCTACATTCATAAATGAAACAATATTAAAGCTTAAATCACACATTGATCCTAAAACCCTAATAGTGGGAGACTTCAACACTCCACTCTCACCAAGGGACAGATCAACTAGACAGAAAACACATAGGGAAATAAAAACACTTACAGAGACCCTAAATCAAATTGACCTAATAGACGTCTACAGATCTTTTCTTCCAAACTCAAAAGAGTATACCTTCTTTTCAGCACCTCATGGAACCTTCTCCAAAATAAACCATATAGTTGGTCATAAAGCAAGCCTCAACAGATACAAAAAGATTGAAATAATCCCTTGTATTCTATCTGACCACCATGGACTTAAGCTGGACCTCAACAACAACAGAAATAACAAACAGCCTATACGCACATGGAAACTGAACAACTTGTTACTCAACGACAGCTGGGTTAAGGAAGAAATAAAGAAAGAAATTAAAGACTTCATAGAATTCAATGAAAATGAAGGCACAGCATACCCAAATTTATGGGACATATTGAAAGCAGTGCTCAGGGGAAAATTTATAACACTAAGTGCCTGCAAGAAGAAATTCGTAACATCACATACAAACAACTTAATGGCCCAACTGAAAACCCTAGAAAAAAAAGAAGCAGATACACCCAAGAGGAGCAGAAGGCTGGAAATAATCAAACTCAGGGCTGAAATCAATCAATTAGAAACAAATAAAACTATTCAAAGAATCAATGAAACAAAAAGCTGGTTCTTTGAGAAAATCAACAAGATAGACAAACCCTTAGCCAAACTAACTAAAAAGCAGAGAGAATCTATCCAAATCAACAAAATCAGAGATGAAAAGGGTGACATAACTACAGACACTGGGGAAATTCAAACAATCATTAGGTCATACTACAAAAGCCTATATGCCACAAAATTTGAAAACCTAAATGAAATGGACAATTTTCTTGATAGATTCCATCTCCCAACATTAAGTCAAGATTAGGTAGAAAGACTGAACAGCCCTATATCCCCCAAGGAAGTTGAATTAGTCATTCACAGTCTCCCCTCCAAAAAAAGCCCTGGGCGCGATGGTTTCAGCGTGGAATTCTACCAGACCTTCAAAGAAGTGCTCACACCAATTCTCCTCAAACTATTCCACAAAATAGAAACAGAAGGTACATTACCAAACTCATTCTATGAAGCAACAGTCACCCTGATACCTAAACCACACAAAGACCCAACAAAAAAAGAGAACTTCAGACCTATCTCTCTTATGAACATTGACGCAAAAATACTTAATAAAATACTTGCAAACCGAATCCAAGAACACATCAAAGATATCATCCACCACGACCAAGTAGGCTTCATCCCAGGCATGCAAGGGTGGTTCAACATACGGAAATCCATCAATGTAATCCACCACATAAACAAACTGAAGGAGAAAAACCACATGATCATCTCCTTAGATGCTG
The DNA here is from genome assembly GCF_907164565.1 of Psammomys obesus. Lineage (NCBI taxonomy): Eukaryota > Metazoa > Chordata > Mammalia > Rodentia > Muridae > Psammomys > Psammomys obesus. Next base: position 96,003 of record NW_026590628.1, on the reverse strand, counting down.
AAAAAGCATTTGACAAAGTCCAACACCCATTCATGTTTAAAGTCTTGGAGAGATCAGGAATACAAGGCACATATCTAAACATAGTAAAGGCAATATACAGCAAGCCTATAGCCAACATCAAACTCAATGGAGATAAACTTAAATCAATCCCATTGAAATCAGGGAGAAGACAAGGCTGCCCACTCTCTCCCTACCTCTTCAACATAGTACTTGAAGTCCTAGCCAGAGCAATAAGACAACTAAAGGAGATCAAGGGGATACAAATCAGAAAGGAAGAGGTCAACGTGTCACTATTCGCAGATGATATGATAGTATATATGAGCGACCCCAAAAATTCAATCAGAGAACTCCTCCATCTGATAAACACCTTCAGCAAAGTGGCAGGACACAAAATCAACTCAAAAAAATCAGAAGCCCTCCTGTATACCAAAGACAAGAGGGCCGAGAAAGAAATTAGGGAAACAACACCGTTCACAATAGCCACTAATATCATAAAGTACCTTGGGGTGACACTAACCAAGCAAGTGAAAGACCTGTTTGAGAAAAACTTCAAGTCTCTGAAGAAAGAAATTGAAGAAGATCTCAGAAAATGGAAAGATCTCCTGTGCTCATGGATTGGTAGGATTAACATTGTGAAAATGGCCATTCTGCCAAAAGCAATCTACAGATTCAATGCAATTCCCATCAAAATACCAACTCAATTCTTTACAGACCTTGAAAAAAAGATTCTCAGCTTCATATGGAGAAACAAAAAACCCAGAATCTCCAAAACAATCCTGTACAACAACAGATCATCTGGAGGTATCTCCATCCCCAATCTCAAGTTGTACTTCAGAGCAATAGTAATAAAAACTGCATGGTATTGGCATAAAAACAGAAAGGAGGATCAATGGAACCACATAGAAGACCCAGAAATAAACCCACATACCTATGAATACTCGATTTTTGACAAAGAAGCCAAAACCATTCAATGGAAAAAAGACAACATCTTCAACAAATGGTGCTGGTCCAACTGGATGTCCACATGCAGAAAAATGAAAATAGGTCTATATTCATCACCCTGCACAAAACTAAAGTCCAAGTGGATCAAAGACCTCAATATAAAACCAGATACTCTAAATCTGTTAGAAGAAAAAGTGGGGAACAGCCTAGAACTCATTGGCACAGGAGACAACTTCCTGAACAGAACACCAACAGCACAGGCTCTAAGAGCAACAATCAATAAATGGGACCTCATGAAACTGAAAAGCTTCTGTAAAGCAAAGGACACTGTCATCAAAGCAAAAAGACTGACTACAGATTGGGAAAGAATCTTCACTAACCCTTTATCTGACAGAGGACTAATATCGAGTATATACAAAGAACTAAAGAAGTTAAAAAGCAATAAATCAAGTAATCGAATTAAAAAATGGGGTACAGAGATAAACAGAAAATTCTCTGTAAAGGAATATAGAATGGCAGAGAAACACTTAAAAGAAATGTTCAACATCCTTAGCCATGAAGGAGATGCAAATCAAAATGACCCTGAGATTTCACCTTACACCCATCAGAATAGCTAAAATCAATAACTCTAGTGACAACACATGCTGGAGAGGTTGTGGAGAAAGTGGAACCCTCCTCCACTGCTGGTGGGAATGTAAACTGGTATAGCCACTCTGGAAATCTATCTGGCGCTTTCTAAGACAATTAGGAATAGTGCTTCCTCAAGACCCAGCTATACCACTGCTAGGTATATACCCAAAGTTTGCTCAAGTACACAAAAGGGATATTTGCTCAACCATGTTTATAGCAGCTTTATTTCTAATAGCCAGAACCTGGAAACAACCCAGATGTCCATCAACGGAGGAATGGGTACAGAAATTGTGGTATTTTTACACAATGGAATACTACTCAGCAATCAAAAAGGAGGAAATCATGAAATTTGCAGGCAAATGGTGGGCTCTAGAAAAGATCATCCTGAGTGAAATATCTCAGAAGGAGAAAGACAAACACGGTATATACTCACTTATATAGACCTATAAGATATGATAAACATAATGAAATTTGTACACCTAAAAAAGATAATCAAGAGAGCAGACATGGGGTAAGATGATCAATACTCGTTTAGAAAGACAGATGGGATGTGCATTGAATGTATGACAGGAGTCTACTGAGCGCATTGGAAAGACTCTAACTAGCAGTGTTTTCAAAGCAAAGACTCATGACCAAACCTCTGGCAGGGAATCATAAGAAAGAAGGGGAGTTAGTCTGATGAGGAAAGGATAGGAGCTCCACAAGGACCAAATATATCTGGGCACAGGGTCTTCTCTGAGACTGACATTCAACCAAGGACCATGTATGGATATAACCTAGAACCTCTGCTCAGATGTAGCCTGTGGTAGCTCAGTAACCAATTGGTTTCCCATAGTGAGGGGAACAAGGACTATTTCTAACAGGAACTCAATGACTTGCTCTTTGGCCTCCCCACCCCCCAAGGGAGGAGCAGTCCTGTTAGGCCACAGAGGAGAGCTTTGCAGCCAGTCCTGAATATACCTGATAAAACAGGATCAGATGAATGGGAAGGAGGTCCCCCCTATCAGTGGACTTGGAAAGGGGCACGGTGGAGATGAGGGAGGGAGGGAGGGACTGGGAGGGAATGAGGGATGGGGACACGGCTGGGATACAGAGTTAATAAAATGTAACTGATAAGAAAAAAAATAAAATTCAAAAAAAAGAAAAAAAGAAAAAAACATGAAAAAAAAAAAAGAAATGCCTCATCTAGTAAATAAATGCAACTGACTTAAAAAAAAAAGATACTGTCATCATGTTTTAATACATCAGTGTGCCCTTGAGGTCCTGGCTAAGAGCATGGTCTCTTGATAACACTATTTGAGAAAACCTGGTTCCCAGTGTCCTATTGTGTTACTTTAAGGTCTAACCTCATTATAATTGTCATTGTCATAGTCCTATTTCATCGAAGCTAGTTTTCTTAGCAGTTTCTGAACCTAGCAATGTCAAACAATGTTCCTTGCTGTGATGACTTCACTTGTCTCTCTGTCATCTTCACTCTGCTCTGCAAGCAAAGCTCAAATATGGGTCACCTCCTCACCTCCACATCCTCTATCTTGTTTTCCTACTCTGTCTTTAGGGGAAAATAAAATACATGCTTCTGATAGAAGCTTAATTCCAGTATTTTCCCAGGAATAATGAGAAGCTTAAAGCCACATGATAGAGATGATAGCATGAGAAAATGCTCAGAATCCACTCTGTTCCTGCCCAGAAACCCTGAACCAGTCTTTAGAAAAGTGAGAAGTGCTAGACTTCTTAAGAAAAGCAACTCTAACCTTCTATCAGACAGGGTTAGTGAAGACATTTTCCCAATCTGTAGGCTGTCGGTTTGTTCTTAAAACTGTGTCCTTAGTTTTACAGAAGCTATTAATTTTCATGAGGTCCTATTTATTGATCTTAAAGCCTGTGCTGTCGGTGTCCTGTTCAGGAAGTTGTCTCTTGTTCCAATGAGTTCAAGGCTCTTCCCCACTTTTTCTTCTAACCGGTTTAGTGTGTCTGGTTTTATGCTGAGGTCGTTGATCTGCTTGGACTTTAGTTTTTTGCAGGGTGATAAGTACGGATCTATTTGCCTTTTTCTACATGTAGATATACAGTTAGACCAGCACCATTTGTTGAAGATGCTATCTTTTTTCTATTGTGTGGTTTTGACATCTTTGTCAAAGATCAGGTGTCCATAAGTGGGTGGGTTTATTTCTGGGTCTTCTAGTTGATTCCACCATTCTGTTTCTATGCCAGTACCATGCAGTTTTTACTATTGTTGCTCTATAGTACAGCTTGAGATCAGGGGTGGAGATACCTCCAGAAGATATTTTATTGTAGAAGATTGTCTTAGCGATTCTGGTTTTCTTGTTATTCCATATGAAGTTGAGAATTTTTCTTTCCAGGTCTGTAAAGAATTGTGTTGGTAATTTGATGGGAATTGCATTGAATCTGTAGATTGCTTTTGGTAAGATGGCTATTTTTACTATGTTTATCCTGCCAAGCCATGAGCCTAGGAGATCTTTCCATAATATCCAGGATATATAAAGAACTCAAGAAGTTAAAAAGCAACAAATCAAGTAATCTAATTAAAAAATGGGGTACAGGGCTAAACAGAGAATTTTCAATAGAGGAATATCGAAAGGCTTAGAAACACTTAAAAAAGACTCAACATCCTTAGTATCATGGAAATGCAAATCAGAAAGACCCTGAGATTCCACCTTATATCCATCAGAATGGCTAAGGTCAGAAACTCAAGTAACAACACATGCTAGGTAGGATGTGGAGAAAGGGAAACCCATTCCACATTGCTGGTGGGAATGTAAACTTGTACAACCACTTTGGAAATCAATACGGTGCTTGCTCAGACAATTTGAAATTGCACTTCTTCAAGATCTAGCTATATCACTCCTAGGCATATATGCAAAATATGTTCAAGTATACAAGTACATTCACAGCAAATTTATTCATAGTAGTCAGAATCTTCAATCAACCCAAATATCCCTCAATTGAGGAATGGATATAATAATTGTAAATGGAACATTTACAGAATGGAATACTACTCAGCAATTAAAACAAAGAAATCATGAAAATTGTAGCCCAATGGTGGGGACTAGAAAAGATCTTCCTGAGTGAGGTATCTCAAAAGCAAAAAGACACACATGGTACATACTCACTTATGAGTGGATATTAGACATATAATATAAACTGATCATACTAAAATCTGTACAGCAAAGAAGCTAAACAAGAAGGAGGAGCCTGGGTAAGATGTTCAATTCTCATTCAGAAAGGCAAATGGGACAGACATCAGAAGAGGGTGAAAACAAGGAACAAGATAGGAGCCTATCACAGAGGGCCTCTGAAAGATTCTACCCAGCAGGTGTTAAAGCAGATGTTGAGACTCATAGCTAATTTTTGGGTAGAATGCAGGGAAACATGAAAGAAGGGGGAGATAGAAAGACCTGGAGGGGCCTGGAGCTCCACAAGGAGACCATCAGAACCCAAAATTGCGGCACAGGGGTCTTTTCTGAGATGATACTCTAACCAAGGACCGTGCATGGTAATAACCTAGAATCCCCTGCACAGATGTAGCCCATGGCAGCTCAGTCTCCAAGTGAGTTCCCTAGTAATAGAAAGAGGGGCTGTCTGTGACATGAATTCAGTGACTGGCTCTTTGATCACATCCCCCTGAGGTTGGGGGTCAGCTTTACCAGGCCACAGAAGAAGGCAATGCAGACAGTCCTGATGAAACCTGATAGGCTGGGGTCAAATGGAAGGAGAGAACCTCCTCTATTAGTGGAATGGGGAAGGGCCATAGTAGAAAAAGAGAGAGGAAGGGTGAGATTGGCAGGGGTTGTGGGAGGGGGCTATGGCTGAGATACAAAGTGAATAAATTGTAATAAATAAAACTTTTTAAAATGGAAATCTCTTGTTTGTTGGTGCTATTTTTATGCTCTACTTTATTTGGCACTCCTAAATACCTCTACCTCTCTTCCAACTCCCAACCCTAGGTAGGATAGAAAGAAGCTTAAAATGAAAAGGGGCCATAGACCTCTTTATTTCTTCTGGCTGGGTAGGACCACTGGGTTCTTTCTGGGCAATACCAATATCAGCACTCAGGATACCCAGCAGTCCAGGTAACTAGCAAACCACCAAACCTGCAAACCAGCAAACACTGCAAGCAGTCTTCTGTCCATCTTCTTCAAGACATCGCACCTTTTCTCTCTCTGGAATCTCATATTTATACCCTTCAGAGTCCGCAGAATTCAGCTAACTCCAGGTGGCAAAGATTATGCCCCTGCATGAGGCAATTACCTGTGGTGGACAAACTAAAGGACAAACTAAAACCCCATACTTGGGATAAAAATAAAAACATGTTCACGCACCATAAACTGAGTTTTTAAGGAAACCAAAACTTTCTTTTCAATTATTGTAATATTTAATTTAATGTATGTAACTTAAAACATTTAGGCAAACAATGGCTTACTCGGTAAGGCCTGTAATCACAGATGCAGAGGCACCTCAAGGTCAGCCTGTGTTACATACTGACTGCCAGGTCAGCCCATGCTCCATAGTAAATATTATAGCTCTATCTCTAGTATTTATCATGAGACAAAGTATAAACCTTTAGCTCATAGAAAATAGATGTGCCATGTAATATCTATCCTTCTCAGTGAGCATGCAAGACAAAAAGAACAGGGATATCACCTATCTACCCTTTCCTTAGTTTTTAAAATTTATTTTGTTTGTTCATATGCATGTCTCAGCATGTGTGTGAGGTCAGACGACAATGTGTGAGAGTCAGCTTTCTTCCTCTGAGTGTTGGTATAATATTCTTGTGGAATGTATTCAATTTACCCTTGTTTATTCAAATGCTGATTTCTCTACGCAATTATTTGGTTTCAATCTGGGCATTGCATTGTGATGCTTATTCTAAGCATCACCTGTCTCAAGTTTGTGTAAACATGCCACCATTTGTTCTCTGTAATTGTCAATTAAACAACCAGCCAGTGTGGTGCAATGGAGATAATAGTGTGGGGCATCTTGGTCCAGAGGGGAGGGGAATGAAGTGAGTGGGAGGAGGAGGAAGAGAGAGCAGCAGGGCAGGACTTGGAACCAGGAGGAAAGATGAACCAGACCTAAGATATGACTAAAAGCAAGTACATTGTGTAATATCTGAATGGTAGGATGCTATGTGGACTGGAGATTTAGGATGGAGTAACTATTGCCCAGCATTGTGCTTTAGGTTAATTAAATAATTCCTAGTCTCTGGTGATTTGGGTATACAGCTGGTTTAGGAATAACCGCTGATTAACTAAAAGATAAATCAATAATAAATATTAATAACCCACAACATCAGAGACAGAGCAGGTTGTCTGGGTGTCAGCAAATGCTTTTACACTGAGTCATCTCTCCAGGCCTCGCCTATTCTTAATGTTGAACAACCTCTTCATCATTCAGATGAGACACATCTTTCTTCACTTCTTCTCCATGTTCTTACATCACTTCCTTTTAGGTCAAATGACACAGACTGATTTAGAAGGTGCTTGATTTGTCTGCTTCTTTATATCAGATACTAGAAAAAGGCTTTAGCAACTGAGCTGTAAGACTATCATGAGCAATGCTGTTACCTACAAACAAGTCAAGCTTACATGAGAAAGACATGGGGCTGAAGGGTTGGTGAAGAGACCTGCTCCTCTTAGAGAAGTCCCTGGTTCCTTACCGAGCACCCACATCATAGGACTCATGACAGGCTGTAGCTCTAGTTCCCTGTGACCCAGTGCACATTTCTGGCCTCTGTGGGCCCCTGCACAAATGTGGCATACACTAACACAGACATATGCACATAAATAAAACAAATCTTTGTATTATCAAAGCAGACTATTTAATAAGCTATAGCATAATACAGTACACATCACTTACCTAAAGCTTTGTATATGTTGTCCTGGCTTGCAAAAAATAAATACTCATATTGTCAAGTAGATCCATGATGCACCCAAAATGTTTACAAGGGGTCTAGTCAGATATAAATTAAGTACTTTTTTTAAGACATAAACTTACATGTAACCATACTAAAATTTGATGTTCATTGATTGTATAAATGTATTTTTGAATGTGTCCATTGAAATCTTAGAACCATGTCAATATCTTATTGTATAGATCCAATTTAAGAAATTAAGTGGCGAATCCTGTATTTAAATGAATGTAGAATCAGATTCTTTTGCAGTTCTCTGGTGAGAAAAAGCTGGATGGGGCTGTGGAGAGCACCTGGGCATTAGCAAAGCTGCACAGAAGCCTTGGGCTGCTTCAGTCACACTCAGTGATCTTCATATCCACTTTTTCAAAATTTTAGTTTCTTGAGACAGGGTTTCTCTGTGTAGCCTTGGCTCTCTTGGACCCACTTTGTAGACCAGGCTGTCCTTGAACTCATAGAGATCAGCCTGCCTCTGCCTACCTGGGTGCTGGGATCACAGTACCACTGCACCTGGCTACAAATCCATAGTTTTAAACCAACCTAAAACTAGAGCTAGGTAAAAAGTGAAACTTTTTGGTGTATTTGTTATCTGCTTCATCTCGTATCTACAGTCTTTGTTCCTGCACAGAACTATCATGAATATAATAGCAATGAAATGTCTAAGTGCATTTAAGTTCTCTGCCTGGTGCATTGGGCTCCTATTTCTTTCATAATCTTGTAAAATCTTATCTATGGATGGATACTTACAGCCACTTTGAAGTAGCCTAAAATAGCCCCATTTAGCACCATTTAAGTAGCACTAAAATAGCCCCATTTAGTATTAACATTTAGCAAGCACAATGTCAGTGTAAAAGAAAAGGAAATTTTTTGACTACTGTGATTACAGCAGTATGAGTTTTGATAAAATTTATGAACTTTATCTATGTGCTTCTAGTCAATGTAATAGCAAATCCAGTTTTATATCTCCTACTTAAAATTATTTTGTCAGTGCTGGAGAAATGGCTCAGCTACAAGAACGCTGACTAAATTTCCAGTCTGAACTCAGGTTCAAATCACAGCACCTTCATATTGGCTGAGAACCATCTGTCAAATCTAGTTAGTCACAAGGCATTTGAGGATCTCTTTCAGGCTCTACAGGTCACATGTTTCCATGTGATACACAGCCATAAATGCAGGCAAGCTATTCATACACAACAAATTAATGCAAATATTAAAATTTAATAAAAAAAAGAATGGGCAATGAAGAATAAGGTTTCCATATCATTGTAATTTGCTAGGCTTACTCTCAGTGCAGGACTGAGTCACCAATATTATTGCTTGAGAATAAACACATTCTTAAACTGCTGTGTGACATTTTGTATTACTGACAGTGTTGTAGAACTGGAAATTTTTTCTCACTCATTGAACATATAAATGAGAGAGACAGTTTCTCAATTTCTCCCATGCCAACACTCAGCCAGAAGCCCATCCCTGTGAATCAGCACAAGTGGACTAAAAGTTGCATAACCAAGGGTCAGAAGTCCTCGAGTATTTATCATCAAGGTGTTGTCCCCTGAAGAGAGACTTAAAAACAAAGAAAAGGCACAATCTGTCCAATAGAAGAAAAGAAAACAGAACATCAGAAGGAGGACACTTTGAGCAGCTCTCAGCTCAGGGGGAGTTCTGTAGAGAAGCTTGGAGTTCTGAAGGTAGAGGACATGCTGGTGGTGCTTGTGGAGAAGAAATACCATGTAGCCACTGGCCCCTCCCATGGCACCCTGAAATACTGCATCTCTCAGGACCATGACAGGAAGAAAAATCCATTTTATTTTCTGACTTGGTAGCATAAAATAACAAGAATTGTCATCAGACTTAATCTGTGATACATTCAGTCTTGAATTTGTGGTGGAATAGATTAAGTTCAGACCTATTAAAGAATTGAGTATCCAAAAGACTGAGAAGAATGGAAGGATGTGCCATGCAGACTTTGGCCTGAGCCTCCTCCACCATGATGCTCTGGGACTGATGATGATGGCCTGGACCACAGTGAGGAGACTGCTGGTGCAGATGGAGAGACCACGGGCCACCCTCTCCAGGTAAACAATGATCTTACAGCCCATGTCATCTAGGAAGTTTCTCAACCCAAAAGCAGCCATTGTCTTTGGCAATCCCTTTGCAAGAAGAGTTATGATGTTTGTAAAAGCCAAGTGCATGAGAACAAGTTGTATGGTTTTCTTCTCAGAGCCTCCCCACCAACTGAACATGTAATTCACAGAAACAGACATGTTCCCCAGAATGCCAAGCACAGTCGTGAAGAGAAAAATTATTGTCTTAATAAACTTCAAAACCATTTCTTCGTTCCTTGTTTACAGGATGCAAATACATTTTAAAGAAAGCATCAATAATGCTAGACATGGATCTGAACAGCACATTTTTCATAACAGCATTTTCTGGTGTTAAAGAGGCAGTGGTGGACACATGCTATGTTGCAGACTAGATTCCCGAAACTCGCTCTCTTTCCTGTGGACTCTGGGTTACTGTGTGTGCTCTCACAGGTGTTTGGTAACTGGTATGCGAATGTAAAGTTTTAAAGAAGATTTTTTTTTTACTCTACACTAGCAAAACTGACTTTTTCAAGTTTGTGTGTGTGTGTGTGTATGTCTGCATTTATTCATTATACTTGTTATCTCTCAGCATAATTAAATTCTACTCCAGCCTTCCCCAACCCAAATTTCTCCAACTATTTAACATTCTATTTTGTCACATTTCTCCATGCATTTCTAAAGCCTGAGGCTCATGCTGAACCTGTCTGCCGTCTCCACATCACACACAGACAATGGGAAACCCTGTTGTTCAACACCCGTGACATCTCTCAGAACTAGAAACTTTACCTTCCACGTCTCTCCTCCTCTGTTCAATATTCTTTCCTTACTTGCATCTTGAATAAAAATTTCTAGATTTGCATTTGGCTTCAAAGTTTTCTATCTTTAATTTCTACTTTTTAATATTTCAAAAGCAAATGTTCAGTAGATTTGTTTCTTAAATGTAGTTTTCAATATCAAGTCAAACTGTGTAACCTTTCCAGACAGGGCCCAGCAATCAAAGGAGAATCATCCAAATATATCCTAAAAAATTCACATAACCATCAGATTTCAGCCAGCAAGTGTGTCTAGGGGAGTCTGGGGGTACTTCCTAGGAGAAGGGATATCAAAGAGCTGTGGTACCCAGGGAGTGACTTTAAGGCATCTGTGGCCCCAGTTAGTGACCTCAAAACATCTAAGGGAAGATGGAGCAGCTCTGGACCAGTCAGTGATGATGTGTGTGCAAGGAGATTGAAGAGGTGTTAGCTGCTGCCTTGAGATAAGAGCAGTTTCTGAGTTATGACCTCAGAATCAGCTGGATGCAGCACAGTAGTTTGGGGCACACTGCTGTGAGCACGGATTTTCTCATCTAAAGGCTCCTGGGAGCCTTTGCCTGTGTTTGACCTTGTGAACAGCAGTTACAGCAGTTTGGTTTGCAGCCTGCTTCTCCTGTTTCTTTCCCAACCTGTCTGTCAGGAAGGCTGCTCTGTTCTACATCATTCCAAGCTGATTCTAAGACCTAGACCTCAGCAGGATGTTTTTCATGTTCAGGATCTCCATTCTCATTTAGGGATTTAGGGTAAGCTTTGGTCACCTTTTCTAGAAGAAAGGGAATCTGGATGCTTCTGTGGCTGCACGTGTTTGTGTGTGCTCTGAGAACTTGAAATGCCTCTGTTCACTGCTGTCCTTCTGCTAAACTCACAGGACTATGTAAATGTCTATGTCTTGATAACCTCACATGTGACATTCCTGAACCTGAATTTTTTTCTCAGGCTTGTGTCCAGGTGGATTTATGACACCAAAAAGTCAATTACTCACTTTTATCTGTTCTCTACAGCATCCTAGAAATCATAATACAATATTAAGTATCTGAACACAATGAATAATGCTCCAGACATGATTAGCAAGCACATCAGCATTCATTAATATATTTACAATAAAAATTTATTGCTTTGTCAAGTATTGGGATCTGTAAAAGCCACTGCTATGAATTCATCCAAATCATGATGGAAAATATTAATTTTTGTTTGTCTAATGCTTGCTTTCCTGAACAGCACATCTTTTGTAGTTATCTCTTCCCTTTTCTAAACTCTAAATCCTATTTGTGATCAGCTTCTAATTTTTAATAATAAATTCCTTCTACTGAAGTAGACTACCAGCAGAGGAAGAGGTGATTCATCTTCCACATTGTCTTCAGAGATGCTAGCAAATTAATTTAAAAGGTGAGATGGTCTTGTGTTTAAATACATGAATAATAATATATTTGGGTCTAGCCCCCAAGTCTTAGGAAGGTTACATCCATCCATTCTGGTTTTCTGAAAAGAATCAATCAAAAACAAAAATAGTTTATTGCTTTTTGCTGCTTAGTGATGAGAGAAAGTTAAGATGAGCTGTTTCAAGATGTGCTATTTCACAGCATGAATCCTTTATAGCTGGATTTGTTAAAATTGTAATGGTACCTGTTACAGTTAGTGGTTTACACCTTTCTCCACATGCACCAGGCATGTAATGACTGAAGTTAAGGTGAGTATGCGCAATACTATTTGATAGACTCAAGTCACGGTAAGGATGGATACAAAAGAAAAATATTTAAATTAGGTTTTTGTTACAGAAAACATATGCCAACATGTAAAAGGGGGAAATGCATGAAAACAAAAACCACAAATTTTACAAATAATAGTGACACTGTTGGAGTCAGAAAACTAGCAAGAGTGAAGGCTTAAAAATGAGACGGTTTTTTTGTTTTGTTTTGTTTT